>NC_134881.1:22633595-22638595 GCF_041734735.1 Babylonia areolata
TTGGCAGATACCTGTCCAGCAGCATGACCCAACTCATTGGGCTTTGTCAGTGCGCCAAATGCGTGCTGCGAAAGGGGTGTCGGTTTATCGTCTCATCCGAAAGAATAGATGTTCAGTTTGATCTTCCAGTCATACTGGGAAGAAAGGGCGAGACTGGGATTCGAACCCAGACCCTCACGGACACTGTATTGGCAGATGAGCGTTTTAACCATTCTGCCACTTGGAAATCATTGCGAGCTTGACGTGAATGCAAACATCTCGATCCGGGAGCCTTTCTGCGCTTGCTTGTTTGTGAAAATGAGGGGAATCACCGTGATTCTACACTCTGGGGACACCTTGTGCAGTAAACCAGACAGACCTGAAGGATGGAGGAGGGAGGTGGCAGAATGATTAAGACGCTTTTCTGCCAGTACAGTGTCTGTGAGAGTGACGGTTCGATTCTAGCTCTCGCCCCTTCTCCTCAGTTTGACTGGAAAATAAAACTGAGCGTTTAATCTTTCGGATGAGACGATAGACCGAGGTTCCGTGTGAAGCACGCACTTGGCGCACTGAATAACAACATGAGAACAAGAGTATTGACTTCTATGAGAGTGCAGAATTGTAGCATGCATTGCACGCAATGCCTGAGAAACACGTTGGGTTATGCTGCTGTCGGGCATCTGCTCAGCAGATGCGGTGTAGCGTGTATGGGTTCGTGCGAACTCAGTGACGCCTCCTAGAGCAAGTGAAACTGAAGTTGTGACTCCAGACTTTTTGGGACACCCTGAACAGGAAACCAAACAGACTTGTGAGTGGAGAGCTAGCGTGCAGGGAAAGGTCCGGGCACTGCATAAGATTAAACAACAACACAGAGAGGTAACTCTCTCCATTTACAAACTACCCAACTTGAAGTCAACGCCGCTTTTGTTACCGATTCAGCTAACACTCAGGTAAAATAAAACATAGATTGGAACAAACCCAGTCACTTCCTTAAAAAAAACAACAAAAAAACAGAAGCTCCAGGCAAGTCCTCATTTCCATCATTTAACATGTGCACATAGCAAATAATGCCAGAAGAAATGTGCTAACTCAATTAATATTTCATTGGAGACTGGCTTTGGCTTTTAATCCTGAACACGCTACACAGAATATACGAACAATTCGATGGATTTTTCACGTTCTGTTTTAGTTTATGAAAGGATCGGTCGTATGCCTTTTAATTAAATGGAGAGAGAGTTACGACTCTTTGTTTTTGCTGAATCCTTTACTCTCCCAGCCTCATTTAGTTCAAATTTTTGTATTTGTATTTCTTTTTATCACAACAGATTTCTCTGTGTGAAATTCGGGCTGCTCTCCCCTGGGAGAGCGCGTCGCTACACTACAGAGCCTGCGTGCAGTTTTATTTGTTTTTCCTATTGACGTGGATTTTTCTACATAATTTTGCCAGGAACAACACTTTTGTTGCCGTGGGTTCTTTTACGTGCGCTAAGTGCATGCTGCACACGGGACCTCGGTTTATCGTCTCATCCGAATGACTAGCGTCCAGACCACCACTCCCAGTCTAGTGGAGGGGGAGAAAATATCGGCGGCTGAGCCGTGATTCGAACCAGCGCGCTCAGATTCTCTCGCTTCCTAGGCGGACGCGTTACCTCTAGGCCATCACCCCATCATTCCACCCTCCTTTATCTGCTCAGTTTCTCCAAACTCACCTTTCATCTCTCTCCTCCCCCTCCTCTCCTAAACGAGAACACTCAAATGTTTTTTTTTTAAAAAAAGGAAAAGAAGAAGAAGAAAAAATCAACACCATAACAAAATGTCTACAATCATCAGTACGATGGAGCATGAAAACAAATTTTCTCCTCCTCGCCCAGGCTAATCAGCCCGTTCATTTCGGACTGCACAAGAGGTCGTGTGGCAGAGAGTGGATACACGAGGTAGGAGATGGGGTATAGGGGGGTGGCCGGTGAAAGGGGTATGGGGGGCATGGGGGCGTGGGGGGTGGGGGGGGTGGGGGTGGGGGGGGGCTGGATGGGGTCGGCCTGTGTGCTGGCTACAACCTTCAGTTTCACTTTCAAGGAGGTGTCAAAGTGTGCGTACTGATCCATATACGCTACATCACCTGTGCTGTGAAAAAAAAAAAAAAAAAAAGAGAAAGAAAACGATACAAGATGCAAGAATGTTTTATTGTCTCTGAAGCGATCTTGTTTGGCGTGTATCTCGTGGAGCTGTCTTCAGTGAAGTGGCACTTCAGAGGTGACGTTATTAGTCTGGAAATGGAATGTCTTTCTCTTCCATCCTCTTCTTCGATCAGTCACCTCACCGTTTTTCTTTATTTTTCTTTCCCTCTCCTTTCTTCTTCCACCATGCATGACTCTGTTTTTTCTTTGTTCCTCCCTGTGTGTATGCTAGGCCCCCACCCCCACCCCCTCCCCCCCCACGACCCCCCAACCCCTTCCCCCACCCCCCTTACCACCACCACCCTCCATTCTGATGTCTTTTTTTTTTTTTTTTTTTCTATTTCCGGATGGTCCAACGACAGGTGTCTATCATTTGAGGAAGGTTTGCTGCAGATGTTTGGTTCTTTGTCTTTACATTTAGGCCTCTCTTTTCTGTCCCCCCCCCCTCCCACCCCCCGCCCCTCTCTATCTGAGAAGATGAAGAAGAAGAAATGACATAATACATCTGTCTTCAAAAACAAAAAGGTAATTGCAGGAAACGTCACGAACTAAAATATTTATCTGTCCACTTTTTTCAGTTATCAAAATGTTGTGCCCATGATGTTAGTCCCCTCCCCTTTGTTTTCAGTATTTTGTGTGTCTCAAATGTATGGATGTACTTCCTTTTCAAACAGGCAGGTGGAAAATATATGAGTTTTGAGCACTCGAGCTCTCTGATTTCTGTCTGTCTCTCTTTCTCACACATAAAGACGCTGACAGGCACAGACTCAGACACACGCACACGCACGCACGCTCGCAAGCACACACACGCACGCAGCATGGACGCACACAAACACACGCATTGATACACGCGTAAACTCTCTCTCTCTCTCTCTCTCTCTCTCTCTCACACACACACACACACACACACACACACACACACACACACACACACACACACACACACACAGAGTCATCCAACCACCTCTTCTCATGTACCCCCCGTCTCGTTTCCCATGCGTACATAACCCCCCCTCACCCCACCCACGCTACTCCCCCCCTCTCTCTCTCTCTCTCCCCCCCCCTTTTTCCCCCCTCGTCTAATATCACTGAACAGTGAAAAGACGTTAAACTGAACACCACACAACACAACACAACACAACACACACACACACACACACACACACACACACTCGCAGAAAGGGAGAGAGAAAAAAAGGGTGGTGGTGGTGGTGGTGGTGGTGGTGGTGGTGTGTGTGTGTGTGTGTGTGTGTGTGTGTGTGTGTGTGTGTGTGTGTGTGTGTGTGTGTGTGTGTGTGTGTTGTGTTGTGTTGTGTGGTGTTCAGTGTTCGTGTGTGGAGGGGGTGGTGGTGGTGGCGGGTTGTGTGGGTAGAGAAAGATTTGCACTAAGAGAAAAATGACGACAGTACTTCAGAATTCACTGACTGACTGCATTCTCTTCAGTGCTGTCCGCATTGCAGTAACTGCCTGCAGGCGACTACTGCACAGTGCACCCACCACTGCGTGGAGAGCGAGGTCTGAGAGCTGTGTCGTATGGCCTCCGTCACTTCATTATTGGTCCACCGGTCCGCTGGTCCACTGTTAAGTTCTACTGGTCCACTCACTATCCACTGGTGCACTATTAAGTTCCACTGGTCCACTACCCACTGGTCCACTGTTTAGTTCCACTGGTCCATTATCCACTGGTGCACTATTAACTGGTCCACTATCCACTGGTCCACTTTCCACTGGTCCATTATCCACTGGTTCCCTGTTAAGTTCCACTGGTCCACTATCCGCCGGTCCACTGTTAAGTTCCATTGGTCCACTTTCCACTGGTCCACTATCCACTGTCCACTGGTCCACTACCCACTGTCCACTGGTCCACTACCCACTGCTCCACTATCTGCCTGTCCACTGTTAAGTTCCACTGGTCCACTTTCCACTGGTCCACTATCCACTTTCCACTGATCCACTAGCCGCCGGTCCACTGTTAAATTCCACTGGTCCACTTTCCACTGGCCCACTATCCACTGGTCCACTATCTGCCGGTCCACTATCCACTGGTCCACTATCCGCCGGTCCACTGTTAAGTTCCATTGGTCCACTTTCCACTGGTCCACTATCCACTGGTCCACTATCTGCCGGTCCACTGTTAGGTTCCACTGGTCCACTTTCCATGGTCCAATATCCACTGTCCACTGGTCAACTATCCACTGGTCCACTTTCCACAAATCCAATGGTCCACTGATCTACTATCCACTATTCACTGATCCATTGTTAAGTTCCACGGGTCCACTATCCACTGGTCCACCATTTCGTTCCACCGGTCCACTTTCCACTGATCCACTGGTCCACTATCCACGAATCCAATGGTCCACTGTTCCAATGGTCCACTATCTTTAGGTACACTGGTCCATTGTTTCACTGTTCCACTGGTCCACTGTTGTACTATCCACTGCTACACTGGTCCGCTATCTATTGGTACGCTACTTCACGAGTCCACTGTTTCACGAGTTCACTATCCACTGTTCCACTGGTACACTAGTCGACTGGTCCACTGATCCACTATCCACTGGTCCACCGGTCAACTGGTCCATTTTCCACCATTCCACTGGTCCTCTGGTTCATTGGTTCACTATCTATTGATCCACTGGTTCACTAGTCCACTGTTCCACTATCCACTGGTCCATCATCCACTGGTCCACTATCCACTGGTCCATTATCCACTGGTCCACTATCCACTGGTTCACTAGTCTACTGGTCCACTATCCACTGGTCCATTATCCACTGATCCATTGGTCCACTGTCCACTGGTCCACTATCAACTGGTCCACTTGTCCATTTTCCACTTATCCGCTGGTC
>NC_134881.1:22641095-22666095 GCF_041734735.1 Babylonia areolata
GTGTGTGTTATATAGCAATTGATGTAATGCTTTATGTTAACAAAAGCGTTTTTTTAAAGCACCTAGAGCAGATTTCTGGATAGTGGGCTATATAAGTATCCATTATTATTATTATTATTATTAAAATCATACTGTACACGGGATCACGGTTGATTATTATTCTCATCCGAATGACTTTCGTCCAGACCACCACTCAGTCAAACCCTCAGTCATTCGGATGAGACGATAAACCGAGGTCCCGTGTGCAGTATACCCATATCTCGATCACCTCTCTCATCCACTCTGGTAATGTGGTCCATGTCTTGTACTACTACTATTACTGCTACTACTACTACTGAGAAGAAGAAGAAGAAGAAGAAGAAGAAGAAGAAGAAGAGGACTCAGGCTTTGACACACAGCCGACAGACCTGGAGGAATCTAGTGAACGGTTCTTGGTTTAAACATTTTTAATATCAAGAAACAAGGTGCAATACAGCGTTCAATTAATTAAGAAGACTTGAGCAACAACAAGCATGAGCTTATATCGTGCTCGTTCATATGTAACAAGCAATACACAAACGCAATGGCGAAAATACACACATTATTTGACAATGAAAAGAAGGTTGAAGTGCAAGACAAAACTAAACTAAACAAGAAAAACAACAACAAACACACACACACACACACACACACACAAAACCACTACTATTACCGCAACTACCACTGTCAACAACAACAATGAAAATATTAATGATAATACTAATACTAACATAGTAGCAACAATAATAACACACTGGAAAGTGAACATCACCTAAGGAGTAATGTAATGGGGGAGGGAGAGAGAGAGAGAGAGAGAGAGAGAGAGAGAGAGAGAGAGAGAGAGAGAGAGAGAGAGAGAGAGAGAGATTACAGAGGGAAACCGGGGCCATTCGTCAAAATAACTGTTCACTATAACTGCAGAGAATATTTCATTGTGAATCTTTTAAGACTTGAATCTTTTTGATTGTCCAATAAAGTCTTGTACAGTCAAGAATATGTGTTCATTCTCAAGGGAACTAATAACTCGGTCACCTCGTAATAAAGTATTTAAGTTTGTAATATTTGCAGGGAGAGTAGCAATTGAACAGTTCTTCTGTGTGGTGTCCCTTTAACTGTTCACAGGGAAGAAGAAGAAGAGGAAGAAGAACGCAGTTGAGAGCTCCAGACGTTTACAATTTTAGTTTCACATACAGTAGTATACATGCTTTCAGGTAAAACATACCACACACAAACAAACGTGATCACACGCAAACACCACTTACAGTCACAAACACCCCCCCACCCCACCCCACCCACAAACACCCCACCCCTCCACCCCCCTCCCACACACGCCAACACAGCCAGCAGAAGGTGAAGAAGCGACACACTGGAATCAATGAACTGGCAGGCAGAACGGAGAAGGAGTCTACACGCAAACTGCAATAAGATGGAGTGTGAAGTAAAGCCGCAATACACTTAAGAACTCTGACGTGTTAAAAGGAACATTTGTCAGAAGCGTGGTGCCACGAGATTTAGCGAGGAGTTGAGTTTAGTGCCGTGGTGTGTGCAGTGGGTGTAAACTGGAAGCAGGCACTCAGACACCTTACACATAACGCCAGAGTTTCAGTTCGAATTTCAAGGAGACGTCAAAGACGCTGGTGCGTGCGATTCATAAAACGCTACACCACATCTGCTTTGACAAGAAAAAAGTGATAGGCGGACAGGCTAACTAACCAGACTAAGAGAAGGTAGGAAGGAAGGAAGGAAGGATGGAAGGAAGGATGGATGGAGGGTGGAGAGCTAGGGGAAGGGGTGATACAGGGTGGTGGTGGTGGTGGTGGGGGTGGGGATAAAATGAACGTCTGAGAATCAGACAACATTGCAAACCCCGGTGGCGATATGAAGGGGGATGAGGTGTATTATTCTCCAGTCTATTTAGTGTATCTATTGTTGTTGTTTTTTTTCTTCTTTGTTTTGTCATCTCTGTCTGCTTTGTTTGTCTGTTGTGTATTTGTGTCTCTGTGTTTGTCTCTCTCTCTCTCTCTCTCTCTCTCTCTCTCTCTCTCTCTCTCTCTCTCTCTCTCTCCCTCTCTCTCCCTCTCTCTCTCTCTTTCTCTCTCTCTGTGTCTCTGTCTCTGTCCGTCTCTCTCTGTGTCTCTGTCTCTGTCCGTCTCTCTCTGTGTCTCTGTCTCTGTCCGTCTCTCTGTGTGTCTCTGTCTCTGTCCGTCTCTGTCTCTGTCTCTCTCCATCTTTTTGTTTGTGTGTCTGTTGTGTGTCTGTGTGTGTCTCTCTCTCTATCTCTCTCTTTCCACATTTTTTCCTCTTTTTTTTCATCTCTGTTTTGTTTCTCTGTCTGTTGTCTGTCTGTCTGTTTGTCTGTCTCTCTCTCTCTGTTTCTCGACAAATATATTTACACACAGACAGAAAGACAGATAGACAGACACATAGATAGATGGGTAGATGTATAGACGGGCAGGCAGATGGATGGATGGGTTAAAATTTTATGGAGACATGCAGACAGACATTTAGAGATAGATAGATAGTCGGACTGACAGACGGACAGGCAAACAGAGTCAGGCAGAAAGATATATTATTCAGTTTCAATTTCCAGCAGCAACTGCAGCCATAGCAGTCTTTTGCAGAAGTACAGCAGCCATAGCAGCCATTTACAGGAGTGTAGCTACCATAGCATCCATGCACAGGAGTGCAGCACGTGTAGCATTCATCTATAGGCGTGCGGCAGCCGTAGCATCCATCTACAGAAGTGCAAGACCCATAGCATCCATCTTCATAAGTGCAACACCTATAACATCCATCTACAGAAGTGCAACACCTATAGCACCCATCTACAGAAGTGCAACACCTATAGCACCCATCTACAGGAGCGTAGCATCTGTAGCATTCATCTACAGAAGTGCAACACCTATATCATCCATCTACAGAAGTGCAACACCCATAGCATCCATCTACAGAAGTGCAACACCCATGCATCCATCTACAGAAGTGCAACACCTATAGCATCCATCTACAGAAGTGCAGCACCCACAGCATCCATTTACAGAAGTGCAACACCCATGGCATCCATTTACAGAAGTGCAACACCCATAGCATCCATCTACAGAAGTGCAGCACCCATAGCATCCATCTACAGAAGTGCAACACCCATAGCATCCATCTACAGAAGTGCAACACCTATAGCATCCATCTACAGAAGTGCAACACCTATATCATCCATCTACAGAAGTGCAGCACCCACAGCATCCATTTACAGAAGTGCAACACCTATAGCATCCATCTACAGAAGTGCAACACCCATAGCATCCATCTACAGAAGTGCAGCACCCACAGCATCCATCTACAGAAGTGCAACACCCATAGCATCCATCTACAGAAGTGCAACACCTATAGCATCCATCTACAGAAGTGCAGCACCCACAGCATCCATTTACAGAAGTGCAACACCCATGGCATCCATTTACAGAAGTGCAACACCCATGGCATCCATTT
This sequence comes from Babylonia areolata, assembly GCF_041734735.1. Lineage (NCBI taxonomy): Eukaryota > Metazoa > Mollusca > Gastropoda > Neogastropoda > Buccinidae > Babylonia > Babylonia areolata. Next base: position 22,644,600 of record NC_134881.1, read on the forward strand.
ACAGAAGTGCAACACCCATAGCATCCATTTACAGAAGTGCAGCACCCATAGCATCCATCTACAGGAGCGTAGCAGCCGTAGCATCCATCTACAGGAGTGCAGTAGCGGTGTTCCGACGACAGCAATGCCCGTGGGCGAGGCCCGGGAAGAAAGGTGATATTCTCTGTGGAGAAGGCCCACTGTCGCTAAGTGGTTCAGCTGGTCTCCTGCAGCCGCCATTTCCACGTCGCTTCCCCCCCCCCCCCTCCTGGCTTATCTCCCCCCGCCCCTCCCACCCCACTCTCTGTCTCTGTCTGTCTGTCTGTCTGTCTGTCTGTCTGTCTCTCTCTCTCTCTCTCTCTCTCTCTCTCTCTCTCTCTCTCGATGTAGATTAGCGAGGACAGATTGGAAGAATAGGCTATGCCTAAAATCTTAATCCTTGAATAAAAACGTTTTGAGTTCTGAGTTCTGAGTTCTCTTTCTCTCGCTCGTTCTCTCTGTCTGTCTCTGTCTGTTTGTCTCTCTCTCGGTCTGTCGGCCTGTCTCTCTGTCTGTCCGTCTGTCTGTCTCTGTCTCTCTCTCTCTCTCTCCTTCTTTGCAATATGTATTCATGTATCCGTGGTTTATAATAACTGTATATCTTGCTTTGATATTATGGTTTCCTGTTGTTGTTGTTGTTGCTGCTGTTGTTGTTGTCGTTGTTGCTGTCGTCATCGTCGTTGTTGTTGTTGTTGTCGTCGTCGCTGTTGTTGTTGTTCATCCGGTCGATCCCCTTCTTTCGAGAGCTGGGTGAAAAAAAAGCGTCGTTTACATACTCTGTTACCCTCAGAAATGAGATCATTCAATTATCTCTGTCTGTGTCTGCCTGTCTGTCTCTGTCTCTCTCTCTCTCTCGCTCCCTCCCTCTCTATCTCTGCCGGTCTGTCTGTCTGTCCGTCTGTCTCTATCTTTTGCAATATGTATTCATGTATTTGTGGTCTATAATGATTATTTTGTTGTTGTTTTTTATATAATAATTTATTGTTTTTGTTATTGTTGTTTTTTGTCGCTGTTCATAAGCCCCCGCCTCCAGGCCTTGTTTCGAGAGCTGGATGAAATAAAAATAGCATCGTTTGCTTCTCTGATTGCCCTCAGAAATGAGATCATTCAATTATCTCTGTCTGTCTGTCTGTCTGTCGCTCTCTGTCTGTCTGTAGGCCCCCACCTGCTCTCTGTCCTCTGTCGATTTATCAATCTGTCTGTCTGTCCGTCTGTCTGTCTGTCTGTCTTTCTGTCTGTCTGACTGTCTGACTGTCTGTCTGTCTGTGTCTGTGTCTCTCTCTCATTTCATCTTTTCTTCTTTACTCTCTCCTCTCTTGCCCGCCCTCACCCCCCCCCCCACTCCCCCCCCCCGCCCCCTTCCCCCCACACTCTCTCTTTTCCTCTCTTCTGATATGAATTTTCTCTATTTATTCTTGTGTGTTTCTTTTTCCTTTTCTTTTATTTATCTATTTATTCATTTAATTGTGTACCCCAGGGCTGGGTGAAAAAAAAAGCATTCTTGTCATTATACTTATCGCAATACCCTGGAAATGTAAAATTTCGTCCGTTCGTTCGTTCGTTCTCTCTCTCTCTCTCTCTCGCTCTCTCTCTCTCTCTCTCTCTCTCTCTCTCTCTCTCTCTCTCTCTCTCTCTTCCCGTTGACCGTATGTGGCCTATTTTGATTCACAGCACTCCATTGGAATGTCTTTTGTCAACCCGTTAGACGGCCAGCCTGTTGTTCTTTGTCTCTTCTGACGCTTAACGTGTTTCATTCATGAGTTCACATTGATCTGATGCATTTCTTTTGGACAACTGTGTCCGTTGTTTGCATGTTTTTTATTCCGCGCCTAATTCTTTTTTTTTTTTTATAATTCGTGTGTGTGTGTGTGTGTGTGTGTGTGTGTGTGTGTGTGTGTGTGTGTGTGTGTGTGTGTGTGTGTGTGTGTGTGCGTTCGTTCGGCAGTTTAACGTCTTTTCACTGTAAATGATATTAGAAGAATAATTTTCCAGCATGGAGTCATGCTTCTGTTTGAATGTGTGTGTGTGTGTGTGTGTGTGTGTGTGTGTGTGTGTGTGTGTGTGTGTGTGTGTCTGTGTGTGTGTGTGTCTGTGTTTTCTCTGTGGCTGTCTTTGTGTGTGTCTGTATGTGTCTGCGTGTCTGTATGTGTCTGTGTCTCTAATGTTCTTCCAATCAAATCGGTGTTCCACATGGTACAATCCTTGGTCCTCTGTTATTTTCTTTATATACAATTGTTCTAACTTTATTCACAAAAAAGCACTGCGAAATGTTTCCTGAGAATACTGATAACACTGATAACAAACTGATAACACTTTAGGCACAGGAAGTACAAATACTCAGCAGGTTTTTCTCACCATGCAAAAAAACATTGACCCACTTTTACATAATTTCAGCTGAATCGCATGACACCCTTAAAAAAAGTTTATGACGATTACTACGGCAGAACTTAACTGAAAGGTTACCTTTCCTTTATACTGCTTACGAAAAGATCGAAGAAGTTGAACATCACATTCTAGGAATCACAGACGAGAGTAACCTATCTTGATCAAAACACTTAGCAAGCATATCGGAAAGTGTTTCTTCTAAGTTCTATCAGTTAAGAAAAATGAAGAATATACTTAACGTACATGCTGGAAAATTATTCATTTACTCATAAGCTTCATTCAGTATTAGATAAGATTCTACGCTTTTGGATTCAGCAAGCAATAATCCACTTAAACCGATGATTAACACAAAAAAAAGAAGTATTTTTATGTATATGTGTTTTCGTCATGCGTGTAGGAATTCTCATATATATTATTATATGCAGGTGCACGTTTATGTATATAGGTATGAATGTCCTGTATGTGTTGTAACAACATTTTGCTATTGTGAATATAAATTTTTTATTTTATTTTCACTTTGTCCTCAGGGCTGGATACAAAATAATGAAATGAAATAAAATAAAAGATGCATGCTTACTGCATCTCTCTCTCTCTCTCTCTCTCTCTCTCTTGTTTTCTCTTCACATGATGTTTTCCAACATGGATGTATTGTACATAATGGGTTATTGTTATATGCATACTTTCATTTACACCATTCATTTTTCTCTCTCTCATATGTACATATGTGTGTGCTGTTTTTGTGTTTGTGTTTCTTTTTCTCCTTATTTCTTTTATTTCCTTTCTTTTTGGTTTTTTCTCTGTCTATCTGTCATCACTCCGTTATTTATTTGTTTTATAGTTTAGCCCGAAAATGTCCTGTTTTCAAAACTTTACTCGAGGAGTTTTTAGTTTTGTTTTGTTTGCCTCACAAATATCGTTTCATACACATTAGCATGGTTTACATGATTTTGCTTTCCGGGGTGTTTCAGAAGCACAAATAAAGGCTACACATTATGAGGACGCTAGAACCAAAAGGCCACAGGCTTTTACGTGAACAACAAAACGACAAGCAAAGAGTCAATAAACATCTCATCATCATCTTCTTCGTCTTCGTTCATGGGCTGCGACTCACTTTCTCGCATACACGAGTGGGCTTTTACGTGTACAACCGTTTTTACCCGCCATGTACGAAGCCACACTCCGTTTTCGGGTGGGAGGGGTGGGAACAGATATTTGATTCTTTCATTTTTCTATGTTTAAACAAACATCTTAAGCATCTATGGACAACAAATTAGGATATACTAAACATCTGAAGACATACTGGAGAAAAAAAAAAACAACTCAAAGTAAAGCAAGAGTGATGATGTAACATATTCACCATGCATGAAACAATGCTTGGTGAGTGTCAATGACTTTTACCCTGTTGTATGTGTGATGGTGTGGGGAGGCCATGTATCAGCTAAGGTTCTCGTCCAGGTACAGACTGGTAGAAGGGTTTTTTGAATAACTGATTAGATTTCAAAGGTCGTGCCAAAATTCCTTCACATGTATATCAGTTCAAAAGAATTTAGGCTTTGCGACCTGATGATATCGTTAACTTATAAAATGTAATCTTACTGAATTTTGATGACATATATTGAAAAAAAAACAACCTCACTATAATCCCATGTATAAGGAACTGTTCATGATTTTTTTTTTAAATGATGAGAAATAATCCTTCCTGTAAAGGGAGGTAACTCACTTGTGACCGATTTATCTGAAGATTGTCGAGATGTCCCCTCCGGGTCGTCGGTAAAAACGCATTTAGGACCAACACCAATCGCTTCGCCAATAGCCGTTTTCCCCCAAAGTAGTGAATGCCCTGTCTCTCAGGGAAACCCAGAACATAGGAGACTGTGCAATCAACAACCATTTACCTGAAGATCTAATCGTCAGCCCCGTTGGTAATGTAATGCTTATGTTCAAACGTGTGTGTGTGTGTGTGTGTGTGTGTGTGTGTGTGTGTGTGTGTGTGTGTGTGTGTGTGTCTGTGTGTGTGTGTGTGTGTGTGTGTGTGTGTGTGATAGTGTGTGTGTGTGTGTGTGTGTGTGTGTGTGTGTGTGTGTGTGTGTGTGTGTGTGTGTGTATGTGTGTTTCATAATGTGTGTGTGTGTGCGTGTGTGTGTGTGTTTGTCATAGTGTGTGTGTGTGTGTGTGTGTGTGTGTGTGTGTGTGTGTGTGTGTGTGTGTGTGTGTGTGTGTGTGTGTGTGTGAATGCGCACACACATGAACAAGTACTTTTATTGATGGAAATATGCTTCTAAAATTCTACCGAATCTGTGTTTGGATGTAATTTTCAATTCATGTTTATACCTTTTTATGTACCAACCCCCCTTCTCCATCCCTCAATATTCCTTGTGACCCTGGTACACGTGGTCATAATTCTGTTCTGTTGAAGTTATGGATATCCCCCTCCACATCCCCCTGTCCTCTCCACTGTCCTCATTGTGCCAGAATATCAGCTGGAGGAGGTTCTATGAATACAGCAGCCCTGATTGTGCCAGAATATCAGCTGGAGGAGGTTCTATGAATACAGCAGCCCTCATTGTGCCAGAAGATCAGCTGGAGGAGGTTCTATGAATACAGCAGCCCTCACACCTGTGCCAGAATATCAGCTGGAGGAGGTTCTATGAATACAGCAGCCCTCATTGTGCCAGAATATCAGCTGGAGGAGGGTCTATGAATACAGCAGCCCTCATTGTGCCAGAATATCAGCTGGAGGAGGTTCTATGAATACAGCAGCCCTCATTGTGCCAGAATATCAGCTGGAGGAGGTTCTATGAATACAGCAGCCCTCATTGTGCCAGAATATCAGCTGGAGGAGGTTCTATGAATACAGCAGCCCTCATTGTGCCAGAATATCAGCTGGAGGAGGTTCTATGAATACAGCAGCCCTCATTGTGCCAGAATATCAGCTGGAGGAGGTTCTATGAATACAGCAGCCCTCTGAAACGGGGTGTCGTCGTTCAGCATGTCCATGACTTCATCCAGAGTGAATCGAATCAACAAAACTATGTTGAAACTGTAACGTGTAAACATGTATCCATTATTCAGTACTAGCGTCCCCACATGGGGGACACATATTCAGCAATGAGCAATGCAATAAAATCTAATGATTGAAAAAAAAAACAGAAAAAAAAGAAAAGAAAAAAAAAAAACTCCAAAAAACAAACCCGCTGAGACATAATTTTAATTCAGGCCTTTACAGCACCATTATTCATTCATTTTGATGCACAAAAGGTATACAACAACAAACATATTGTCTTTCCTTTTACACCGGTCCATTTTGCAGTTCATAGTCCAACCCTTAATGCAAACTGCAGCCTCCGGTTAGAAGTTATGAAGAAAGACAACTCTCGTGGCTGTTCTATCTGTGCGAATAAACTCCTTTTTGACTCACTTGTGTAAACAAAGTATGTCTATGTTTTAACCCGGTGTTCGGTTGTCTGTGTGTGTGTGTGTGTATGTGTGTGTGTGTGTGTGTGTGTGTGTGTGTCTGTGTGTGTGTCTGTGTGTGTCTGTGTGTCCGTGGTAAACTTTAACATTGACATTTTCTCTGCAAATACTTTGTCAGTTGACACCAAATTAGGCATAAAAATAGGAAAAATTCAGTTCTTTCCAGTCATCTTGTTTAAAACAATATTGCACCTCTGGGATGGGCACAAAAAAAGAGAAAAAAGAAGCCTAATTATATGCAAACTGCATTTACTGTTATATTTATATTTTTTGAATTCTCTAAACTTGGCACTTTGATCTGATATTCTGACCCAACAACAAGAGCAGTCATTATTATCATATCTTGTTCAAACAGGAACTTCTTTTGCTAAGCATGGAAGTTTTATTTATTTTGCAAACGTTTTGGTGCAGGGGGTAAAAAGGGAAACTACTCTGTAATTAATGCTAGGGGACTTAATTTGCTTTAAACTGATCTTTCTCATCTTAAACATTACATTTTGAAATTATACTCAATATATAAAAAGCTTGGATTTTAAAAAAAAAGTGTATCACAAGTGAGTCTTGAAGGCCTTGCCTCTCTTGTTAGACTTTGAAACAGTGACTTGTTGAGCTGTTTGTCCCTGTTTGGTTATAAATGTCGTTAGTTGTTACCGCCCACATACGGGAACGCTAGGCTGAAATGGAGTAAATTAGTGAAGTGCTCCGTTTCTCTTCTGCTGGCCAGTTGACAAAAATGAATGTGCAAAATGCTGACGCTGAAGGTGTAATTATGTGCCGAACACTAAAATACGCTTGCATGTATGTATGTATGTGATGCATGCATCAATGGATTCTCCAATACACTGGGAATTCACTTACAGCTCAGTCTTTTGTGAAGGACTACAACTCTCAAACTAGGAGGCAAGATTGCACTGGCTTTTAGTGCTGCAGCCTTAGGGGCTCGTTGGTCTTTGGGAACCATCCCAACGCCGATGGTCCTGAAGCCCCTCTTGGCCGAGAGAGTGGGAACATAAGTCGGGCAAGACACTCCCCACTACAATCAAATTGTCGTCCATATAGTCGGGACAGTAATTGTCTCCTCTGCTGTTCTGATGGTCACAGTCGGACATGATTGATTATCATACATGTATGTATGTATGTATGTATGTATGCATGTATCTCATGTACATCACACGTATAATTATATGTATTTATGTGTGCATGTAAGTATCTATGTATCTGTGTACCTGTGAAAATATGCATGTTAGCAACACAGTAGCCTGAATTATTATGTATGTCACTGTAGCAGATGCGTGCATGTGACGATTTCATATTGGCGTGAAACCAAAAATTAATAGTCACCCAGCGATGTTCTGTGTGTGGACCAGACAGGACAGATCACAGCCCATCACGTGCTGTCAACTACTGTCCGTCATATCTCGCTGACTGGTGTCACCGGAAAAAAAAAAACTGCTAGAAAAAAACAACAACAAAAAACACAGTGGGAGTGTTTGTTGTTGTTGTTGTTTTTCTAGGAGAAAAAGACTATTTTCCCCGGAAAACTTCACGACTATTGTGGCAAAAAGTAATACAGTACAATACAATACAATATATACAATACGACACAATACAATACAGTACAACACATTACAACACAACACAATATGTTAGAATACAAGCAGAATGAATTGTTCAGAATGCTAATTGTTCAATTGTACCTTTCCACGAGCTCATTGGACTGATGGTGATTTGCATTTGTTTGGTTTTTTATTTTTGTTTTTTCTAGTCCTCCACCAGTAAGCTTGTGAAGGTATGGTGGCATTTGTTCAGATTCTCTCCTAGGGTCATGAATCGCTTCTCCATATCTGAGGAGAACGCTTAACAGTTAAGCAGGTCACCATAATCGTCTCTATTCATCACACAGAAATCAGAGGACCTTTTTTCTTTTTTCTTCAAGTCTTTTTTTTCGGCATCAGATGTTACTGAGGGGAATGATTTTTTTTCATTGCAAAATTATCCGCGGGGTTTTGTGTTTTTATGTAAAAAGGGAGTTTCTTTTTCACTGGGAGTTTTCCTTTCCTCCTACACCCGCTACTGTCCACCGCATCAAGCTGTCCAGCTACTGTCCATGCTGTCCAGCTACTGTCCATGCTGTCCAGCTACTGTCCACCGCATCATGCTGTCCAGCTACTGTCCATGCTGTCCAGCTACTGTCCAGCTACTGTCCATGCTGTCCAGCTAATGTCCACCGCATCATGCTGTCCAGCTACTGTCCATGCTGTCCAGCTACTGTCCAGCTACTGTCCATGCTGTCCAGCTAATGTCCACCGCATCATGCTGTCCAGCGCATTATTTGAAACTGGTAACACGTGTTCCGTAATGCCTCCGGAAATTACGGAACACGCGTTACCAGTTTCAAATGTTAACATTTTTGGAAAAAAATTATATATATCTTTCAAACTGTTCTTTATTAAAGTTAGCTAGTTACGTGTTGAATAGTCCAGTTGGTTGTTTATTGTAGGTCCCCACATGAACCCCTTTCCAAATAATAATCTACAGAAGTAGTGCATACAATATTTGATTATTGATATTTTTTTTGTCCTAATCCCGCTTCCCCCGTCCCGCCTCTCACACACAGCCTTCCAATATTATGTTTTTTTCTTTCTCCAGTCACTGACACTCACCTTCTCCGTTTTACATTTTGTACTCTATCTTTTCCACATTCTGTTCTCTCTCTCTCTCTCTCTCTCTCTCTCTCTCTCTCTCTCTCTCTCTCTCTCTCTCTCTGTCTATGTCTCTTCCTTTCTTAGTTCCCCCCCTTGCCTCCCCCCCCTCCCCCTCCCTTCCACCTCAACCGCCCCCCTTTTCATTCGAATTTACAGAAATGTCGATTTCTGATTAATAATAACAATCATCATTATGATAGAAATCATAATAATCCAAATAATAATAAAATTATAATATCATTTATTTTCAGTCTAATATCATCATCTTAGATGAACAGACTATAAATAAATAAACGAACCATACACCGCATCATGCTGTCCAGCTACTGTCCATGCTGTCCAGCTACTGTCCACCGCACCATGCTGTCCAGCTACTGTCCATGCTGTCCAGCTACTGTCCACCGCACCATGCTGTCCAGCTACGGTCCATGCTTTCCAGCTACTGTCCATGCTGTCCAGCTACTGTCCAGCAGGAGGGAGAGAGAAGAAAGTTCAGCGAAAGGGAAAATTACTTCTGAGGGCAAGGCTTCCAAATCAGATAAAATACTAGTGTGACTGGTCATCTGTATGATGTGGAATGAATAGCGCTCATTTTGTATGTATGTGTGCACGCATCCGTGTGTGTGTGTGTGTGTGTGTGTGTGTGTGTGTGTGTGTGTTTGATTCTCGATTCTTGATTCTTGATTCATGTGTGTGTGTGTGTGTGTGTGTGTGTGTGTGTGTGTGTGTGTGTGTGTGTGTGAGTGTGTGTGTGTGTGAGTGCGTGTGTGTGTGTGTGTGTGTGTGTGTGTGTGTGTGTGTGTAGGGCGAGGGGGATGTGTGATTTTATGTATACTCAGAGGCGGAGCACATCTACATTTTTCAAGACATCAAGTTTGAAGTTGGCAACACGGCCCAGGTGAAGAAACTGCATCCAGCGGTCTGTTTTAACCAACGCTGGAAACGACTTCATCTTGACGTGGTAAATGTTGTTTTATTTGTTTTAGTCTTTTTGTTTGTGTTTGTTTTCTTTATTGTTGCTTTTTGGTTTCATGTCTGTGTTTACACACTAAGCGAGTCCATGTAATAACCCTGTGTTTCGGGTGACTGTGCGTCAGAATTTAAATATGCCCCAGCCACAACTCTGCCCAAGAAACCTGGTCTTGACTACAAACAACAACAAGAAAAAGAGACATTTCAAACTTACCATTTCTGTCAAAGTTACTCAACAGAGTCGTTCTAAGCTCCTCAGCTATTTGTCATCCAGTTACCCGCTTGAGGTGTTTCGGTCTGCTTACAGGCATAATCGAAGTACAGAGTCACACCTCTTACACATATCCATCACATTATTATTTGCCCCGCGAAAACAGCAAAGCTGTCTCAGCTCTGTATCCGCTCAATCTGTCACCAGCTTTCGACAGACACGATAGATCACGGTATTCTTCTCAGCCGTCTCCATCATACTTTTGGAATCTGTGGCACATCTCTCAGTAATCATTGGTTTATATACTTTACATCTCCAGTCGCACCCAAAGGGTGTTCATTTCCAGTTTCTCATTCTTATTCCAGACAAACGGAACAGAGTCTCTGTGGGCCTTTCCAAATACAATAGACTGAGCAACACACTAGACGCCACGTTCTTGGCATCAGAGATCTCTTCCCATCCCTCTTGCGGCCAATCAGTGGCAGCCTCTGTGCGTGTGTGTATGTGTGTGTTTGTGTGTATGTGTGGGTCTGTGCTTTTGAGTGCGTTTGTGAATGCGCGAGAGTGTAGGTGTACACAAGTGGCAGGAGAGTTTTGTGTACGTGTGTGTGTGTGTGTGTGTGTGTGTGTGTGTGTGTGTGTGTGAGGGGAGGTGGGAGTGCGGGGGGGGGAGGTGGGGTAGAGGATGAGGTGTGTGAGTATATGTATGCCTACACTGTGGGAGCAACAGGATATTGGAACGTATATATATATATATATATATATATATATATATATATATATATATATATATATATATCTTTGTATATATGTGTGTGGGGTTGGGGGTGGGAGATATGGGCGTATGTGTGTGTGCTTGTACAAGTGTTCATCTCTGTGAGTGTGTGTGTGTGTGTGTGTGTGTGTGTGTGTGTGTGTGTGTGTGTGTGTGTGTGTGTGTGTGTGTGTGTGTGTGTGTGTGTGTGTGTGTGTGTGTGCCGTGGAAGCTGCGATACGTAGACTAGAAATGAGTGTGTGGAGGAGGGGGTAGAGGAGGTGCAAGGTAATGTGTGTGTGTGTGTGTGTGTGTGTGTGTGTGTGTGTGTGTGTTGGATCTCATGTACGTTTATATGTATTTGACTGTGCTTTCATATCTGTGAAACTGCATGTTTGGTGCATATCTGTTATGCATGTGTGGGTGTATGTGTGAATGTGTGTCTTCATGTTTTACATTTATTTGCTTATTTATCACCATTGTTGTCTTATTTATTTATTTATTTATTTTTATTATTATCATTTTATTAGTATGATTATTATTATTATTACTACTACCTTTTTCTATATTATAATTATTATTTATTTATTTATGTAAGCTTATCTATTATTTATTCCCCCGTTGTTTTGTTGGGGTTTTTTGTTTGTTTGTGTTTTTCTCAAGGCCTGACTAAGCGCGTTGGGTTACGCTGCTGGTCAGGCATCTGCTTGGCAGATGTGGTGTAGCGTATATGGTTTTGTCCGAACGCAGTGACGCCTCCTTGAGCTACTGAAACTGAAACTGAAACTGAAAACTATTCCAGACACCATCCGATTCAATACAGTGTTCCCTAAGGCTGACTTCCTTGTCCAATATTAGTCTTTATGCTGCGACTTTCCAACTTTACATGTCCAGTCGCACCCAAAGGGTGTTCATTTCCAGTTTCTCATTCTTATTCCAGACATCGTTCCATTCAATGCAGTGTTCCCTAAGGCTGACTTCCTAGTCAAATATTAGTCTTTATACTGTGACTTTCCAAAGTTCGTAAACGACAACAAAACTCACAAAAGCTTCTTCTCCCTTTCTTCTTGTTTTCCCTATCCATGGCAAAAAGCATAAGAATATGATAGGGAGTGGACACTGACAAATTTTCTTAGTCTCGATGATATCAAGACCTACTGGTAGGCTCTACGCCTGCGCTTTGTCATATTTCAGACCATTCCTTGACCGTCTGCAATGCTCATGTGAACTTTCTAAATTACGTCAGAAACCTGTATGTACATTTGAAATCAGCTCAGTCCATGCATGACCATGTCAGTAAATATATGTAAAACTAAAAACTGAGAGAAATCCGTTTGACCGCATCTAGCTGTTGAAGCATCCATTAGCTTGTCTGTTCCTTGATCCTTAGTCCTATTGACCACTGTAAGTCACAACTCCCTGGTCTGCCATTTTGGTTTGTTTTCACGCCTTCCCGTTCTCTCGGATCTTCCTCTGGGTCCCCGTTGCTTTCCAACGCTGTCCTTTTTCAACACAGCTTTGAAAACCCACCTGTTCAAACTGGCCTTTGGATGTAACAAAGTATGGTTGTTTGTCTGTCTCCCTCCACCCACGCCACTGGCTTCTGGCAAAGTTCTGTAGACGAAACTCTCTCGGATAGGTACACAAACATACATACATATACATTATAAGTGGGGTGATGGCCTAGATGTAACGCGTCCGCCTAGGAAGTGAGAGAATCTGAGCGCGCTGGTTCGAATCACGGCTCAGCCGCTGATATTTTCTCTCCTTCCACGAGACCTTGAATGGTGGTCTGGACGCTAGTCATTCGGATGATACGATAAACCGAGCTCCCGTGTGCAGCATGCATTTAGCGCACGTAAAAGAACCCACGGCAACAAAAGGGTTGTTCCTGGCAAAATTCTGTAGAAAAATCCACTTTGATAAGAAAACCAAAATAAAATAAAAAACTGCACGGAGGAAAAAAATTTTTTAAAAGGGTGGCGCTGTAGTGTAGCGACGTGCTCTCCCTTGGGAGAGCAGCCCGAATTTCACACAGAGAATTCTGTTGTGATAAAAAGAAATACACACACACACACACACACACACACACACACACACACACACACACACACACATATACATATATATATATATAATCTCTCTCTCTCTCTACACACACACACACACCACACAAACAAACAAGCAAACCAAACACACACACACACACACACATATATATAATCTCTCTCTCTCTCTCTCTCTCTCTCTCTCTATCTATCTATCTATCTATCTATATATATATATATACGGGCATGCATGCTGACAAGGCTTAGCGCGATGGGTTATACAGCTGCCAGGCATCAGATGTGGTGTAGTGTATTTGTTTTTGTCCAAACGCAGTGACGTTTGTTGAGAAGGAGAAACTGGTAAAAAACAGAAGAGGTACAGTTGTTAAAAACACAAATGTCAACAACTGTATATGAAAACACAGCTAAGTCTGAACAAGTTGTGGTAAAATTTCTGCGACATAACTTTGATATAACAATCAAAATTAATCACTGGGTGTTAACACGTGAATGCACTTAATAAGAAATCAGATTGCGAGTGTTCCAATGGAAGAATATGATAATATCTTCCAACTAACACTCCTTCTTTGTAAACTAGGAATATCAAGCAGCTCAGGCTGCTGTGACAAAAAAGAGTAGTACAATACAATACAATACAATACAATACAATGCAATGCAATACAATATAATACTGTACACTGATTATGCGGAACTCTTTATTTCTTTTACTGAGATAAAATTTCCAAATTTGGAGAAGTGTTCAAGGTCAAATGTGCGACAAATTTGGAAACACTGTAAACATTTCAGTATCAGCGGATGTGTTAGGAATCATTGATACCAGACAACTACCCTTATTATCCTGTGTTAAAGTATTTTGCAATATAAACTTACAGGCAAACAAGTGTACAACAAGTACAACACCGATTTATTATTATTATTATTATTTTTGTTGTTGTTGTTGTTGATTTTTTGGTACAGAGACCAAGGAACGAGAAATGTGCTTTCATTGTGTTTTGTTTTCATTTAAATAAAGAATTATACACAAACTTATCGTACTGTATTGATATCGACAAACACACGAACACAAACACACACGCTTTCGCTCATGTGTGAAAGCCCTCCTCCTCCTCACAAGCACACACACACACACACACACACACACACACACACACACACACACACACTGGAACACGCGTTCAAACAAACAAACAATCCGTGCCAGAGCAAGAACGCCATTCATCTACAAAAACCGATTAAAAATTAATGAAACGCAAAGCAATGTGTCCATGGTTGAAATAACACGCTGAGAAATGTGCATGAGTGAGAGACAGAGAAGAAAAAAGATTAAAAAAAAGGAGTATATTTCATTTGATCAACAAGATAAAGTCGTTCACATTTTTTTCTTTTCTTTTTAAATCGGGACTGACTGAGAATGTGGGAAATATATGGAAGCGAAAAGGGAGAGAGATAGGACTGGTTGTGAGGGAAAGACAATGCTATATTGTTAACTCACTCAGTCCTCTCTTCTCCTCTATACAGACCCCTCGGATGTCCAGTGGGTGTCTGAATGACCCAACCTTTAGCTTCCGTCATCAGAATTGTGGTATTCTTTGTCAACATTCACCTCTTCAGTATAAGAGCCTTCCGCTTGCAATATTTTGATGATGGTAATTGGGCTGAAACGCTGTTAACGTCGTCTGTTTCGCCGTTCGTATGGAGAGAGTTAAAGTTACTGGGTTGGAGAGAGAGAGAGAGAGAGAGAGAGAGAGAGAGAGAGAGAGAGAGAGGAGCGGGGGGGTGGGGGTACAGAACTTTTTCTGACATTTGATTTTTAACTCATCCAACATTGGCTGGCATTTGTACACCGCGATTTGTCATTAAGTTCCCTGAGGATGGCCAGCAGCCGAAAGATTGGGGAGATATTCTGGAGAAAAAAAATGATGGACTGGCTAGGGGGTCGATTCGGGTGGTGATGCTTGTGGGGGGCTGCAGGGTGGGGGGTTATGTTTATGACAGTTTGGCTGGGGAATAGGAGGCGGGGAAGGAGAAGAGGCAGGACAGACAATCAACAAACTGTCATCTGGAGATGTGAGCGGTTAGCTGCTGTTTGGGAATGGTATGACATCGGTTAAGCTGTTCCCTGGTTCCTTTCAGGTTGATTTGTCCCTGGGTTCGTTTAATGTGTCCCTGGATCTGGTTAAGGTGTCCATGGACTCCTTGAAGGTGTCACTAGATCACTTCAATGTGCCTCTGGATCCAGTAAAGGTGTCCCTGGATCTGGTTAAGGTGTCACTAGATCACTTTAATGTGCCACTGGATCCAGTAAAGGTGTCCCTGGATCTGGTTAAGGTGTCCCTGGACCTGGTTAAAGTTTCCGTGGATCTGGTTAAAGTGTCCGTGGATATGGTTAAAGTGTCCCTGGATCCAGTTAAGATGTCCCTGGATCTGGTTAAGGTGTCCCTGGATCTGGTTAAAGTGTCCCTGGATCTGGTTAAAGTGTCCCTGGATCCCTTTAGGTTTTCCCCGGATCTCTTTGATTAAGGTGTCCCTAGATCCCTTCAAGGTGTCCCTGGTGTCCCAGTACAACCTTGGTGCACAGGTCGGTCATGATGAAAGGCGTGCTGTCACAAAGTACGTTGCAGACACATGGTCGTAACAGTGAAGAGCACACGCCAAAGCTTAATTAAAACAGTCGACGTCAATGGTCAAAGATCCACGTCACATTCATCCTCCTCTTTACACCTACACTCCTTCACGTGTAACCACCTCCCTTCCCCCGCCCACACACACACACACGCACCCCCCCCCCCCCAAAAAAAAAAAAAAAAAAAAAACAAACCCGTAATAAAAATAAATAAAAATCAACAGAGACTTTGGCCGAATGAAAATCAGCAACAACCCACGTGATCACAGCCACACATAGGCCCGGTGCCCGGATGTGGTGACGGATGCCATAATGGATGTGTGAGTTGTCTCTCCCGTATGTTGTCTGACCCTTCTAGCCTCCCATCCAGGGGCAGGGAATTTGATTCCCCGAGAGACAGAGATCATGACTTTTTTCTGGCCACAGTTTCCGGGATTGCTTGGGAGATGGTTGGGGAGTGAAAGGGGGGGTTACTGATAGTGAGCAAGTTTTCTTATTTGCCCTTGTCACATTCTTCACCTTGTCTCTTCCCACTGTTGGCGTTCTGCGTCTAGGGAAGGGTAAGTAATTGCAAACACAGTCTGTGCACCCTGTGTGTGTGTGTATGTGTGTGTGTGTGTGTGTGTGTGTGTGTGTGTGTGTGTGTGGTGTATGTGGTGTGTGTGTGAGTGTGTGTGTGTGTGTGCGTGCGTGTGTGTGCGTGCACATGTGCGTTGTGTGTGCGTGTGTGTGTGTATGTATGTATGTATGTATGTATGTACGCGTGCACATGTGTGTTGCAGCTAAAAGACAAACACCGGAAAAAAGAGAGAAGGGCAATGGAGAGAAAAAAAATGTAAGAAAATGAGCAAGGAATTAATGAAGATCGAGACAGAGATACAACATCTAACAGGGATCAAACCGGCAGAGAGACAGAAAGAGGGAGAAAGAAAGACAGACAGACAAACAGACGAACAGACAGGAAGACAGGAAGAGAAACACACAGACATTAGGACAGAGATAGAGGCACACAGAGAGAGAGAGAGAGAGGGGGGGGAGGGAGAGTGACAGATAAACAAAGTAAAAGGGAACAAAAGTAGAAGCCGGAAATAACAAAATCGATCACGTCAGTTTCAGTTCATCAAATCGACTTCCCCACCCCACCCCACACCCCCACCCCCACCCCCACCCCTGTAACTCCTGGTCTGTGAGCAGAGCAGCAAAGTGATCGTGTGCACACCGCTGTGCTGGCTTGGTTTACGACTCTTGTGTCTTCCTGTTTCTGGCTTTCTGATCCTTCCTCCCCTCAAAGCCGCTGCCTTCTGACATTGCCCCACATTTTGCTGTTCCCGACAAGGAACCAGTAGTCCTGTTTTCTCCAATTCCATTGATTTCTGTCCTCCTTCATTGTGGGATTCGGTCCGTTACCACCACCACCACCACAAAGAACATGAAACCAACATTTCTATTCTCTAAGAAAAGAATGAAGGTTTCGGAGTTCGGTGGCTGCATTTCTCCTCAGCTCCCTTTCTCTAACTACCTTTCATTCTCCATGAATAAAATAAAGGGGGCATGGTTTGAGCTATCAATGGTATTCACTGTGTATAGTGTGTGTGTGTGTGTGTGTGTGTGTGTGTGTGTGTGTGTGTGTGTTGTGTTGTGTTGGGTTGGGTTGTGTTGGAGGGGAGATGCATGTCCAGCAGAAGTTTTCACGATATACCATTTAAAATCATTCAGCCAGAAAAAAAAATCTTCGCGTCGGCGATAAAACTTTCAATGATAAAGCACAAGGCACAGCAGATGGTATAATCATGACGCTAAGAAAGGATCACCCCGCAAAAAAATTTTTTTTTTTAAATGATGTAGCCTACAACGTGATGACCCAGTTTTTTATATACTGCATACGCTCCGTTGTGAACCGGGGACGGAGATTGGTGTGGTCTGGAAAACCAGCAAAGAAACAGGTAGGGGAAAATGTAAAAGAAACCAAACTCCTCTCTGATGCACAGAGCCTTTCTCTGTGCCTCAATTAACTCCCCTTGCCTTTCCTGAGGGAGACACGTAAAGTGTCGGGGGAAAAACGACGCTGCTCTGCCCCCTAAGGGACATGGCTGATTGTCGGCTCTTACAGTTATGCTGTTCTCAGTCAGCACTTAAAGTATAGCTGTGTTCCTATTTAACTCTTACAGTTTAGCTATGTTCCCAGTCAGCACTTACAGTTTAGCTGTGTACCCTGTCAGCGCTTAGATTCAGCTGCGTTGCAAGTCAGCACTTACAGTTTAGCTGTGTACCTGTTGAACAGTTATAAGTTCAGCTGTGTTCTCATTCAGCACTTACAGTCCAACTGTGTTCTCTGTCAACACTTACAGTTCAGCTATGTTCCTACTCAATACTTACAGTTCAGCTACGTTCCTACTCAACACTTACAGTTCAACTGTGTTCTCTGTCAACACTTACAGTTCAGCTATGTTCCTACTCAATACTTACAGTTCAGCTACGTTCCTACTCAACACTTACAGTTCAACTGTGTTCTCTGTCAACACTTACAGTTCAGCTATGTTCCTACTCAATACTTACAGTTCAGCTATGTTCCTACTCAATACTTACAGTTCAGCCATGTTCCTACTCAACCTTTACAGCTCAGCTACGTTCCTACTCAATACTTACAGTTCAGCTACGTTCCTACTCAACACTTACAGTTCAGCTATGTTCCTACTCAATACTTACAGTTCAGCTATGTTCCTACTCAACACATACAGTTCAGCTCTGTTCCTACTCAATACTTACAGTTCAGCTACGTTCCTACTCAATACTTGCAGTTCAGCTATGTTCCTACTCAATACTTACAGTTCAGCTATGTTCCTGCTCAACACTTACAGTTCAGCTATGTTCCTACTCAATACTTACAGTTCAGCTATGTTCCTGTTCAATACTTACAGTTCAGCTACGTTCCTACTCAATACTTACAGTTCAGCTATGTTCCTGTTCAACACTTACAGTCTGGCTGTGTTCGAATTCAACACTTACAGTTTAGCAGCGTTCCTTGTTTGCACGTACACTTTAACTGTGTTCCCTGTCCAAATTTACATTTTTGCTGCGTTCCTGTTCAACACTTGTAGTTTAGCTGTGTTCATTGTCCTCACAGTTTAGCTGTGTTCCCTCCTCTCAAAACAGTAAAACTGTGTTCTCTGTCAACACTTACAGTTCAGCTGTCTTCTCAATAACAGTTATAATAATAATAATAATAATAATTATCGGCATTTACGCCTAATCTTGAAAATAAGCCCTAGGCGTTTACAAATAGAACACATGTGTACATATCAAAAAGGAAAAATTGAACACAAGATACCAAAAATCATTAAAAATTATTCACCTCCTCCCCCCCCCCCCCCCACACACACACACTCACAATACACACAAGCACACGCGCACACACAAGTCATAGCACACAATCGTAAATAGTACACCAACAAATTCTGAAACTATCAAAACTCACTCACTCACTCACAAATAGTCATTTTAGTTCATACTGCAAAGGGATGAGCTGTTGAGAATTAATCAGGAAGGGGAAAAGGTGGGTCTTCAGACTGGATTTGAAAGATTGCAGCGAAGATGAGTGACGGAGAGGCTGAGGAAGCTGATCACAAAGAAAGGGGGCTTGGAATGAAAAAAAAAAAGCGTTGGCCATACAGTTCATCTGTGTTCCCATTCAACACTTATAGTTGTGCTGTGTTTTCCAATCAGCACGTGAGAGGAATGACATCACTGTTCCTCGACTCCACTGATGCTGCCAGTGACGTCACTCTGATGCGACCAGTCTTCACGCACCTCTGTGATGTCACTCTGATGTCACCACCCTTCACGCACCACTGTGACGTCACTCTGATGTCACCACCCTTCACGCACCTCTGTGATGTCACTCTGATGTCACCACCCTTCACGCACCTCTGTGATGTCACTTGAATGTCACTCTGATGTCACCACCCTTCACGCACCTCTGTGATGTCACTCTGATGTCACCACCCTTCACGCACCTCTGTGATGTCACTCTGATGTCACCACCCTTCACGCACCTCTGTGATGTCACTCTGATGTCACCACCCTTCACGCACCACTGTGACATCACTCAGATGTGACCAGTCGTCAGCCAAAACCACACAGGAACGTGGTCACGTCCCCTGTGCAATGATAGTCATCGTGAAGCTGAGTTGTGGCCCCTGTCTGCAGACAGCGCAGACGCACAAACACGCTCAGAACAGGAGGCAGCACATTGGCGCTGTCCTGTGCCAGTCATGTGTAACACTGGCCCAGTGGTAATGATACGACCCGCATGGACACGAGACCACGGGTTCGAATCCCATATACTGACCCTGCCCCCTAAACACCTACCCCCTCCTCCCCACCTTCCACTAGACCTTGAGGGATGGCTTGGGTGTATGTTATTCGTATCAGACAATAAACCGAGGTCCTCTATGAAGCATGTACTTCTGCGCCAAGTGCAACATCGCAACAAAATGGTTGTCCCTGGGAAAAAAAATCTATAGAAAAGTTTACTTTGATGAATATAGCAAACACACTTGCAGACAGACCAACAGCAACAAAAATGGGGAGAGCAGCCCCCAAATTTCACACAGGGAAATACATTGTAATAAAAGCAATAATACAATCGATATGATATGATATGACACAATATAATAAAACATAATGACAGTACAGTATACTGTATAGCACAACACAACACAACCGCACAGTACAAACTGAAATGTTACTATGCAACAGTACACCAACACAAAGTGCAATGTAGCCGTATAACAGTAGACCAACACAAATTGTAGTGTAGCTATGTAACAGTGAACGAACACAAAGTGTAATATAATGATGCAGAAGTACACACACACACACACACACACACACACACACACACACACACACACACACACACACACACACACATAGACAGTTTAATATACGTCATCAAACTTAGTGCCCCTGCAAATAAACAGAAGAAGCAATATCGCCTGTTAATTACAAGCACAGGATGTTGTTTTAATTTAAAACACGGTACAGTGTGAGAGGATGAGAAAAGGATATCGCCTTTCAGCTCACCAGACAGAACAGCACAGCCCACATTGCCCATACATTACATCACAGAACTCTTGATTCCCTCGGAATTCTCCTTTCGCTTGGAAATCAATTTGTTTCCCCCACCACCCCTTGCTAATTTCGTGTGTTCTGAGGATAAGGTTAGGATGTGTCTGGCCTGTGTATCCATTTTCCTGGCTATTTCCCTGCTTCGTAACGTAGGAGTGGAAGACATGAATGGAAGATGCTCCACTTTTCCTGCAGCCGTGGTCTTTGGTCTGTGTGTCTGTGGCAATTTTCCCCCACGGCGATCTCACGCATTGCTGCATTTCATCTTGTGGTGGGGAAGCTGGAGTGTGTGTGTGTGTGTGTGTGTGTGTGTGTGTGTGTGTGTGTGTGTGTGGTGGGTTACGCTGCTGGTCAGGCATCTGCTTGGCAGATGTGGCGTAGCGTATATGGATTTGTCCGAACACAGTGACGCCTCCTTGAGCTACTGAAACTCTGTGTGTGTGTGTGTGTGTGTTTGTGTGTGTGTGTGTGTGTGTGTGTGCCTTCTCATGTGTGTGTGTGTGTGTGTGTGTGTGTGTGACTGTGTGTGTGTGTGAGTGTGTGTGTGTGTGTGTGTGTGTGTGTGTGTGTGTGTGTGTGTGTGTGTGACTGTGTGTCTGTGTGTCTGTGTGAGTGTTGGACCATACAGCTCACAACCCAGTGATGGATAGCTGGTGGTTGAGGAAGGGGGTGCAGTGAGGTGGGGGGTAGGGGTGGGGGTGGGGTGGAAAGAGGAAGATGGGGGTGGGGGGAAGGATGTGACAGCGCTGTTTTCCTGGGTGTGATTCATGACCCGAAGAGATACCGACAGATAGTGGCTCTGCTACACACACACACACACACACACACACACACACACACACACACACACACACACACAAATCCCCTTCCACAAATTCCTCATTTCTTTTTCTTTTCTCCTTCTTCTGGTTCTCCTAAATTTCTGTGCCATTTTTGTTTTATTTCGTTCTCTTTTCTCATTTATTCTCTACCTCATAGAAACAGTCCATGTTTCCAGCAAATCAATCACGGACCAGTGTCCTTTAACCAGGCTTTCATGGGACGTTCTTAATCAGTTAATTGATCTTGAAAGCACTGGTTGTGGATTTTTTTTTAATAATTCAACTTGGTGATAGTGCTTTAGTGTTCAGAATTATCAAAGTCTACGGAATATGC
>NC_134881.1:22671095-22686095 GCF_041734735.1 Babylonia areolata
ACAAACGAACTAAAGTTGGACGAGTAGTTTTGGCAGCAACATATATTCGTTGCGGGCAAATTCTGTGTGTATGTTACTACTACGAGAGTACGCTTTACAAGAGTACACTTTTTGTGGTCAGTGTCTTAATGTTTATTGCTGCATTATAATAAACGTTGCTTATTTTAAACGGTGTGGTGACTGTTTTGACAGCAACACTAAAAGTGGTGGATTGATAGATAGATAGATAGATAGGTAGACGGACAGATAGGTAGATAGGTATGTCTATAAAGTAGCTAATATGACCAGTAATGAAGATACCCACAATCTAAATCCTTTTACAGTCCGCTGCAGCTAAGTTTGTTGGGTATTTTGTTAAGTTTAAAAATGAAACCAAGACTGGTCTTTGCAACGTTTCTTCCACTTCAGTATGGAAAACAGGGACATCAGGACCTTGATTTATTGTTCGTTCCATGAAAACATATCCTGTGCATCATGCAGTGAGTCCTACAGGAGTGCGGCGCGCTGTCCAGTTTCATTTCACGGCCTAGGATTTTATCAAGAATTCCTTTCAGCACCCTGTGGATTATCATCCCTTACTTCACCTCACCGTGCTGTGTGTGGTGTTGTAGGTTGTTTTTTTTCCACTTGTAAATTGTAAGAGAAAACGTAAGACTATTATATTCCAAACTACATTTTTTCCTTTGATGCTTTTTTTTTTTTTTTTTTTTTTTTTTTTAAGGGACATATTGTCAACAAGAAAGACGCTCCTGTCAAACTATGGATAATTTCTCTTTGTTTAAGCGAGAATGTACCTCTCCAGTCAGTCCAAAGAGCACTCCAGAATGTGAAACAGCTCTCACGTGCACACGTAATAAACTAATCGCATACTTATGAAAATGATCAGTATTGGGAATGAAAGAGACAAATGCTACATGTACCCTAGGACAGAAAAAAACAAAAACAAAACAAACAACACCCAGACACTTCAGACACACGGACAAACATTTAAGAACGCATAAATTGTCCGTCGTAACGAGAACATACAGACACAGTGCGTGTGTGAGCGGGTGGCGGGGCGGGGGGGGTGCTAGCAGTCCAGGGTCAGGCGTGTGTTTCGTGTATCTTCGGGTCTCGACCTTTTTTCTTTTCTTTTTTTTTCTCTTCGTATGAATGTTTTGGTCGTGGTGGCGTTGTTTTTGTTGTTGTTGTTGTTGTTGTTTTCGGCCAATGAAGAAAGCCTCGTGTTAAGCACTTAAAAAATAAAAAAAAAATGAAAAAAGATAGAAAAAAGGAACAGAGAGGGAGGGAGAGAGAGATGAAACATGTTCCCCACGGACGTGCATTCAACCGAGGCCACACACAAAGAAGATGTCGCATGCTGTGCATGCATACCTGTCCTTTGGTGGAAAAAACAAATCGTGAACATGTGCGTCAACGAGACATGTTTAAACTAACGTCCCTACCGGTATCCCTGACCCAAACTCAGATCTGGTCTTTTTTTAATTTTTTTAAAAATAATTTTAATGTTTTTGACGCTTCTTTCTTTCCTTCCCTTATGGAGAACAAAGACATTACGGAAAAGATGTATCCTCCACTCTATTACAGTATGACCTGCGTCATCCAGTCAGCTGTTCTTCGGGCTTGTGGTGCAGTATCCAGTTTTTAATCGTTTTTTTGTTTTGTTTTTTTTTATCACAAATTATGGGTATAATGTCCAGCGCCATTCTGCGCCACACTTTGGTGAAATCCCCCGCACACACACACCCTCCACCCTGGTCTTATCTAAGAATTATGCCAGGAGCTGAGGCTGATTTCCCAGGAGACCACCGCCTTCCATTGATCTGGAGCTGGACTTCATCATAAAGCTGCCCCCCCCCCCCCCCCCCTTTTCCTTCCATACCCCAAGACTTCAACCCTGAAGAACGTGACCTCAAGGCGGTTTCAGTTCCAGTTTCTCAAGGGCGTCACTGCGTTCGGACAAATCCAACATATACTACGCTGATGCCTGACCAGCAGCATAACCCAACGCGCTAGACAGGTTATGAATGTATACATAATTATATACTTGTGTTCCAGCAAGGGTGGGGTTCTTCTACAGAAAATTGCCAGAAGACAACCCTTTTGCTGCCATGGGTTCTTTTTCAGTGCACCAAGTGCGTGCCACACACGCGACCTCGGTTTGTCATCTCATTCGATTTATTAGATGCTCAGTTTGATTTTCCAGTCAAACTTGGGAGAAACGGCCAGAGAGGGAATCGATCCCAGATCCTCACGCACACTGTACTGGCAGATAAAGCGTCTAAACCATTCTGCCACCTTCCTCTCCGAAGGGCGTCAACCAATAGGTCGTTAAACCCCACCCAGTTCCTTCCGCGATGTTTCACTCACACACTCAAACATACACTCAAACGCATTGATTAGCTGAGTGATTGATTGGTTGTTTGATATGGATACTTTCTTCGGTCAAAGAACAAGTTTCACAATCACGGCGCCATTTCCACAACAGGCTACCCACCTGTGTAGAGGTTACTAAAGGCTGCATTTAGGCGCTTATCATTTGTTTCCTGTGACATTCGTTCAGGCTTCAGTCACGACAACTCCTTTGTTGCTGCTGGTTGTTGTTGTTGTTGTTGTTTTTACATGCGCTAATTGCAAACTACACACGGATGAGACAGTAAACCGATGTCCTCATATAGGAGAAACACCGACAGATGGGAGAAACACCGACAGATAAGCCTGCCTGTCTACTCATCCGTCGGTCCGACGGGAGACTCCATCATCAATTGCAAGCTACACACGGGATATCGGTTTACTGTCTCATCCGAAACACTAGCGTCCAGATCTTTGATTTGCTCAATTACGTGGTTTTGAAATTTGGAACAGTGCAAGAATCCATTTGCAAAGCAGACAGATTCTGTATGGAAATGAGTCGAAGGGCAGATAACGCGGCTGGGAAAACGTGTGATGGAGGAATTCAGACTCGGGGCATTGCCTCTCAGTCTCCATGAGGAGGCAGGCTTGTGTTGCAAGCCAGAGAATCGTAATTCGGGAACAAAACGTTCAGCTGTACTTGTTCAAAGCACTGTGTTTGTCCACGTCAAAAGGAAAGCGCTTCGTGCAACCAGTAGTAGTAGTAGAAATAGTAGTCGCAGTAGATGTTTTTGTAGCAGCGGCAGGAGTAGTAGTATCAATAGTCGGTTTCGTAGTAGTAGTAGTACTAGAAGTAGTAGCGGTGGTGGCGTTTGTGATAGTAGTGGACGTGGACAATTACTGTAGAATTTTACATACAAAAATATTTCCATTTCGAATGATTTAGATAAATGAATTTGTATTGAAATCCTTGTGTCTTTGATTAACTTTCATCCAGTATCAGAAAGGGACATGTCGGGAGATACCACAGATGCCTGATGCTTACTTAGGTGATGTCTGTCGTCTCTCTCTGTCTCTGTCTCACCCACGGTTTTTGCTGTCGGTGGAGGGTGGATCGAGCACAGGACCAATGAACATGTACGGAGCAGAATTGAGAACCTTGCTGGACTTCAGGAACCTCTCCTTTCAACTGTGAAGAGACGCAAGCTGATATGGTTTGGACACAACACTCGACACACCAGTTTGTCCAAAACAATCATGCAAGGCACCATCGAGGGCGGGAGAAGAAGAGGAATACAGCGGAAGAACTGGCATGAGAACATCAAACAATGGACCGGACTCCACACACGTGAGCTACTGCCGACGGCTGCCGACAGAGACAGTTGGAGAAGGGAGGTTGCGTCTGCGGTCCTCAGGCTTCCCCCCAACGACTACTTTGTAGTTATGGGCCTGAGGTGAGGTGAGGAGGAGGGTGTAGGCGCTCATGTGTTTAATGACGTTGTTGGCCTGTTTTAGAAATGCATTGATTGCATGCCTCCTCTTTTCTCTGTCCTACAGCATCAAGTGGACTACAATGGTCTGATAATAGCACCGTGAATTTATACGTTGATAAAACATCTGCCTCTCTCTCTCTGTCCTTCACTCTGTCTCTGTCTCTTCTTCTTTTATCTATCTATCTATCTGTTATATACGTACGTAAGACATCTCCCTCTCTATGTGTCTATATCTCTCTGTCTGTCTGTCAATCTGTATGTCTCCCTGTCTCTGTCTCTCTTCTTCTTCTTTTTCTTCTTCATATCTCTCTCTCTCTCTCTCTCTCTCTCTCTCTCTCTCTCTCTCTTTCTATCTATCTATTTATACATTTATTCTCTCTCTCTCTCTCTCTCTCTCTCTCTCTCTCTCTCTCTCTCTCTCTGTCTCTCTCTCTCTGTTCCACAGATAATGTGAAGCATTTTGTGCATCAGTCCGCAGCCTTTGACACTTCATTGAAACAGCAACAGCAACAGATGTCAGACGTTCACATCGAAAGATGGTTCTTGCTGCAGGGCGTCTGGTATCAGCACTTCTACATTCGAAATTGCTGGTCAAATTGCGTAACAGCTGCTAGTGGCCACTGGTGTTTTGGTATACAGGTGAGTGTATGTAATGCTGGGATGTTCATTCTCACTGGTGATTATTTGTCGCTAATCATTGATCTAAAATCTGTTGTTGTTTTTATTCTATCTTAATTGTATGTATTTATTTATGTATTTATTTCTTTGTTTATTGTTTATTTATCTATCCTATCTATCTATCTATCTATCTATTCATCTATTTGTGTATTTATTGATTTGTTTGTTTATTTATTTATTTATTCATTTATGTATTTATTTATTCATTTATTTCGTCATTTATTAAAAAGATGTATCTATTTATTTGTAGATATATAGACACCTTATTTTCCCTCAAGGCCTGACAAAGCACGTTGGGTTACGCTGCTGGTCAGGCATCTGTCTAGCAGATGTGGTGTAGCCCATATGCATACGGAATTGTCCGAACGCAGTGACGCCTCCTTGAGTAACTGAACTGAACTGATCTGTACATGTAACTAGAACAAGGTGTGCGAATCGACAGCAAGGATTCTGCTGATTGTCTACGTTCTTATAAAGTAAGCAACAAGTTAGTACAGAAGTGTCGATGTCACAAACACAAAAGTCATTGCTGTGTTCAGTCATTCAGACGTCCTGTGACATTGATATGTATACACCGTGACAGAACACAGCCCAGGTGAATACAGGTTACTGTGTGGTGAGGACAGTCACCATGGTAAAAGTGAACAATGAAAGGCCCAGACTGGTTAACTTACTCAGAGGCAGAATGAGAGATCGACACAAAGGCTTGACCAGGCAGCCAGTTCATCTGTGTCGTCCTTGTTCTCCTGTCCTGCGGATCAGACATCACGACAACCACACATATTGTGTGTGCTGATTAGGCCTGTGTTGGGGGGGTGTGGGGGAGGGGGGAGGCCGTGGGTTGGTGTGTGTGTGTGTGGAGGGGGGAAGGGGTGGTGGGCTAGGGGGAGAGGGGAGTTGGAGGGTGAGGCAAGAGGTTGGAGGGGTGGGGTGGCGGAGGGGTCTTGTGGATTGATTCCTTGATCAATCCGGCAGGGCTCGGAGTGCAGAGGGGTGGAGATCCAGTCCTAGCATCTTGGTAATTCATCCATCTGTGATTCCAACAGACGCCAGAAGGCGGCAGCTTTTGTCTGCCAATCCTCACACCACGACACTGTCACACGCACGCGCGCGCGCGCACACACACACACACACACACACACACACACACACACACACACACAACACACAGACACATAAACAAAACACACACACACACACACACGACACAGACGCACAGGCATACAAACGAACGGACACACAAGCACAGACACACACAGACACACAGACACAGACACACACAGACACAGACACACACAGACACACAGACACACACAGACACAGACACACAGACACAGAGACACACACACAGACACACACAGACACACAGACACAGACACACACAGACAGACACACACACACACACACACAGATGCATACCCTTTTCACCACCCTGCTCTCTTTCGTGCTTCCGCCTTTTTGTGTGCAATGTCTGTTTTTAGATTTCTGTTTTTAGATTTTCTTCGGTTTTATTTTTCTTTCTTTCTGTTTTTGCTGTCTGTCTGTCTGTCTGTCCGTAAGTCTATCTATTAGGTTGCCTTTCTCGCGAAAATGGAATCAATAAATACAGGAAATCATTTTGCCAATCTTTCCTATAGGTACAATTTCTGGGGATTTAATGGCAGACATGCCAGAAATTCTCCTCCTCATCCCCCTCCCCATTCCTCCTACCCCTCCTCATCCTTCTTACTCCGCCTCCACCTCTTCCTGCTCCTCCCCCTCTTATTCTTGTTGTTGTTGTTGTTGCTGTTCTCGTTCTTCTTGTTCTTCTTCCTTCGAAGGTAACTATGAGTGAAAATACCTGTTGTTATGCACTAATCTCTTTTTTTTGTGTGTTATCTCAAGATAACTTGTGTGGATAAAAATTGTTTGAAAAATTATCGGCCTGTTCCAGTATTGTCATTTTTATCAAATATGCTAGAAATGAGTGTGTTGTTTCAGCTCATGTGCCATCTAGAACAAGGTCCTCTGCCAAAGTATTATCTTAAAGAGGTGACTTTGTTGCCTCCTCTTTGAAAACTCAGTGAATTGCTTTCTGGATTTGAATATGACAAAATTTCTGTACTCGCTCTTTAAGACTTGTCAGCAGCCTTTGACACCATCGACCGCATTGTCCTCTTGAACAGACTTGAAACTTCCGCTTGGTATTCGTGACACTGCACGGGCATGGTTTATTTCTCACCCGATAGACCGTACACAGAACGTATGTATGAATGGTGAGTACCCTGAGGTACCTGTCTTAAGATATGGCGTCCCTCTGGGGTCCGTCCTGGGTCCAGCTCTTTTCTTGCTGCATGAAGCTCCTGTGTTATCAGTCAACATGCGATATGGCATGGCAGCTTTGCTGATGTCACTAAGGTTTATCAGTTGGTGTCCACAGCTAAAACTGATGAACTGGTATCTCAAGCAGAGGAGTGTACTGTAGACTCAAAGCACCGGATCGCTCTCAATAAGCTACAGCTAAGTGACGAGAAGACTGAACTGATGCTGACCTGTCCTGAAAAATGAATCAACATTCTTCTCTTTTCTAGCTCTGTTCTGATTAACCACTCACTTATTTCCTTTTCTTCTTCAGTTCGCAGCCTTGGTGAAATTGTTGACCAGTCTCTTTCCTTCCAATAGCACATTTCAAACATAGTGCCCAACTGGAATTACACAGGATCAGATCTATCCGTAAATTTCTCTCAGCTTATGCAACCAAAACACATTTATGTGGGTCTTTTTTCTCTCTAAAGAATGAATTACTTTAATTCGATTTTAATCGGTCTTCCCAGACTTCAACGAATCTACAGAGAGGAGAGAAGTGTGCGTGTGTGTGTGTGTGTGTGTGTGTGTGTGTGTGTGTGTGTGTGTGTGTGTGTGTGTGTGTGTGTGTGTGTGTGAATGTTTTAAAGTATGCTCGCATGACTATATATGTTTATTGTGTACATGTGTGCGTCTGTATACGTACAGTTTTCTAGGTGTATTTCTGGTTTGTATGCATGAGTGTAACATTGATGGAATGTTGAATGTGGAATATAACATGTCTTTTGTGAAGCACCCGGAGCAGTTTTCTGGATTGAGGTGCTTTATACGTATCCATTACTATCATTGGTATTATTATTTGTATTATTGATGTAATTATTATTGATATTATTAGCAGTAGTCGTAATGGTCGTAATATTCATAGTCGCCGCCGCCGCCGCCGCCGTCGTCGTCGTCGTCGTAGTAGTAGTAGTAGTAGTAGAAGAAGAAGGAGAAGAAAAAGAAGAAGTAGCATTAGGTTTGGAGGGGCAAAGGGAAAGGGGATTGGTCAGGTGCATTATCACAACATAGACAAGTAAACAACATGGGGACCATAACTGTAAAAGCCAACAACAGCCCCTACAAATATTACGAAGATACAAATGTAAAAATATATATATATATAATTTTTATCGCATACATCGTTTCATACATACATCCACACACTGCAGGTAATAACTAGTATTCTTGATGTAAAAACAGAAAGAATTAAGAAACATTATTTGAATATAATTATAAACATAGCCTACTATACTGCACATTGATTATAATAGACAGATAAGATAAGAATAAAGATGAATTGCGGAAAACCACAACCAGATAATCAGCACACACCCGCACCGCACCCCCGACCCCCCACCCCACACACGCGGATAACTTGATTAAACAAGAGTAATAAACGTATGTTCTCAAATAAAAGCATTTCACATATTCGCTTTTAAAAACATTGCAATTAATTATTACATCGTAATTATTAAACAGAAATATATTTAGAATATGGACGTTAGCATTAGACATATTCATTGTACATTCATCCTGCATATTGCACATTATTCTTCCTACATATAGGAAGTTGAATTAGCATTGTAAGATCGCTTTCTTCTCCTTCTTTATACTGCACACCCTGGCAGGGTGGTCATGAACCTCTCCTCCTGTACCCGAGGAGGACGGTGGCAGAATGATTAAGACGCTTTTCTGTGAGTTCAGTGGCTGTGAGGGTCAACGACTAAGTGTCCGGGGTCAAGGCGACCACCCAGGTATTGGGTGACCTCGGCTGTGACCAACGACCTGGAGAGGGATGGGCTCCGCCAGGCCACTCAGCCCAAGACACGCCATGATGATGACAACCCCCACTCATTCCATACCGGATCGGTCGCCGCCCGGGTCACCAAGGACCGCGTCTTCTGCTGCACACCAGGGCAGAGGCGAAAAATATGCTACTGGTAACACCTCAGCAAAAATCAGAGGCAGAGACAACATCGTGATTGGCACATGGAACGTCAGAACTCTCCGTGCAGCAGGAAAAATCAAAGAACTGACATACGAGATGGAACGATACAACTGGAACATCATAGGGCTTTGTGAAGTACGTTTGAAGAACATTAAAGATCTCACAACTGAAGAAGGCCACAAACTGTACTACAGTGGCAAAGAAGACCGCCACGAGCATGGGGTAGGCTTCCTCGTCCTCAAGAACATCACAAACTGCATCTTGGGATGTCGCCCAGTTTCAAGCCGCATCATCACCATTCGGCTCAAAGCCTCACCATTCAACATCACGATCATACAGGCGTACGCACCTACCTCTGACTACGAGGACAGCGAGGTTGAGGCATTCTACGACCAGCTACAAGACATCGTGAACCAAGCACCACGGAAGGACATACTTGTGGTGCAGGGCGACTGGAACGCAAAGGTTGGAGCAGACGCACAGCCAAACTGGCAAGGCAACTGCGGTCCTTTCTGCAATGAGGCATCCAACGACAGAGGTCTCAGATTGTTGGAGTTTGCCAGATACAATGACCTCATATTGGCAAACACACTTGGAGCGCACAAAAAATCCAGAAGATGGACCTGGCAAAGCCCTGGCGGAGACTACAACAACCAGATCGACTACATCCTGGTGAAGAAACGCTTTCGGTCCTGCATCAACATCGCCAGGACCAGAAGCTTCCCAGGGGCAGACGTGGGCAGCGACCATAACCTGGTCATGATGACCTTCCGACTCCGCCTCAAGAAGATCGCAAAGCAAGGTACCACACGAATGAGATTCGACCTCGAGAAACTGAAAGACCCAGAGGTTGCAGAATCTTTCAAAGCCATGATTGGAGGAAAATTCGCCGCACTGACCATCTTGCAGGACGAAGAGGTGAACATCGACAGAGAAACAACTGCATTTAACACTGCAGTGACTGAGACTGCCAAAGAAGTTCTGGGCACAAAACGACCAGTGAAGAAGCCCTGGGTCACCCCTGACATCCTCGACCTATGCGATAAACGAAGAGCACTGAAGAACAAGAAAGGCACCCCTGAAGGAACAAACAAATACAGGACCGCCAACAACAAGGTCAAATCCAGCATGAGAAAAGCAAAAGAAAACTGGATAGAACAACAGTGCTCAGAGATTGAAGACAACCTGCAAAACAACAACTCAAAAAGAGCGTACGCAACTGTCAAAAACTTGACAACAACCAAGCAAGGACGAGTCAGCACCATCCAGGACAAATCAGGGAAATGCCTCATTGAAGAAAAAGACATCATACAGCGCTGGACTGAATATTGCTCCGAGTTGTACAACCATGACACCAAAGGTGACACTTCAGTTCTGAACTGTCCCCCATCAACCAACAACGACAGCCAGCCAATTCTTCGGGAAGAAGTAGAGGCAGCAGTGAAGACACTGAAAGCAGGGAAGTCAGCTGGCGTCGACAACATTCCCGCCGAACTGATTCAAGCTGGAGGCGAAGCGGTTATTGATGCCCTCACCACCATCTGTAATAAGATCCTGCAGACGGGAGAGTGGCCAACCACCTGGACACAATCATTGGTCATCACAATCCCCAAGAAGGGCAATCTACAACAGTGCAAAAACTACCGCACTATCAGCCTAATCAGCCACCCCAGCAAGGTCATGCTAAAGGTCCTTCTCAACCGACTGAAGCCGCAAGCAGAAATGATCATCGCCGAAGAGCAGGCCGGCTTCAGAGCAGGGAGAAGCACAACAGAACAAATCTTCAACCTGCGCTTGCTGTGCGAGAAGTATCTCCAGCACCAAAGAGACCTCTACCACGTCTTCATTGACTTCAAGAAGGCGTTCGACAGGGTATGGCACGCTGCCTTATGGGCCACCATGCACAAATTCAACATCAGTGAAGACATCATCCAAGCCATACAGAACCTATACGAAAGAGCAACCAGTGCAGTCCTCTTCAATGGTAGCACGGGTAACTGGTTTAGAACCACGGTCGGAGTCAGACAGGGCTGTCTACTCTCTCCCACTCTCTTCAACCTCTTTCTTGAAAGGATCATGACTGACGCCCTGGAAGATCATGTGGGAACTGTCAGCATTGGAGGCAGAGTCATCACCAACCTGCGCTTTGCCGATGACATTGATGGCCTGGCAGGAGAAGAGAAAGAACTCGAAGAACTCGTGCACAAACTTGACAAGACATCATCAGCTTACGGCATGGAGATCAGTGCCGAGAAGACCAAGGTTATGACCAACAACAGCCAAGGCGTAACGTCCAACTTGCACGTAAACGGTGAAAAACTGGAAGAAGTCTCCTCCTTCAAATACTTGGGTGCCATTGTGTCAGACGAGGGTTCGAAACCAGAGGTCCTGTCCAGAATCGCGCAGACTACTGCCGCACTGAGTCGATTGAAGACTATATGGAAGGACAAAAAGATCTCCCTCTCGTCCAAAATCAGACTAATGCGCTCCCTCATCTTCTCAATATTTCTATACGCTTGCGAATCCTGGACCCTCACTGCAGAACTCCAGAGAAGAATCCAGGCCCTGGAAATGAGATGCTTCCGCAAGATCCTGAACATTACATACAAAGACCACATCACAAATGAGGAAGTGAAAAGAAGAGTCCAAAACGCCATTGGCCCATTCAAAGACCTGCTAACCACAGTGAAGGAACGCAAGCTCCGCTGGTATGGACACGTCACACGATCAGACGGCCTAGCCAAGACCATCCTGCAGGGTACCGTACAAGGAAGGAGGAAGAGAGGCAGACAGAGAAAGCGGTGGGAGGACAACATCAAAGAGTGGACGGGCCTGCCATTTGCCACAACTCAAAGGGCCGCTGAGGACCGAGGCAGGTGGCGCGAGCTGACCAGGCAGTCATCCATGGTGCCCCAACGACCCACCCACGGGTCAAGGGATAAATGAGAGAAAAAAATGAGAGGGTCCGAGTGGGAAATCCGCTCTCGCCCAAGTTTAACTGGAAAATCAGACCAGTCTGAGCGTGTAGTCAGTATCAGTATCAGTATCAGTAGCTCAAGGAGACGTCACTGCGTTCGGTCAAATCCATATACGCTAGACCACATCTGCCAAGCAGATGCCTGACCAGCAGCATAACCCAACGTACTAAGTCAGGCCTTGAGAAAAAAAAATAATAATAATAAAGTAAAAAAAATATAGCAATAATTAAAAAAAATAATAAAAATAATTAAAAAATAATAATAATTAAACAAATTAATAAATTAAAATTTAAAAAAATAGTCAATCGGATGAAACGAAAAACCGAGGTCCCGCTTGTGCGGCACGCACTTGGCGTATTGAAAAAAGAAAAAAAAAAAGAACCTGACAAAAATATGTAGAAGGAATCCGCTCCAACAGGTAGGTAAGCTAGTACCACCTCTTCCCAAAATAGCCTCCCTTCCCTACCTCTTCCTTGTCTTTAGTTTCTCCAGTTTTAGAGTTATGCATGTGTGTGAATGACTGGTGCGAAAGCGCTTTGATTTGTCTCTGCACAAGTTTCAGCTTTTTTCAAATACCATTATTATTAGATATATATGTATTCACTCGAGGCCTGAGCAGCGGGATGGTTTGTGCTGCTGGTCAGGAATCTGTCCAGCTGATGTTTTGCAGAGTGTTTGGACACGTCCGAACGCAGTGACGCCTCCATCAGAACGTGAAAATGAAACTGGTTCCCAGCGGTGGAAAGGGGAAGGTGGAGGGTGTAAGAAGGAAGGGTGCTCGGGATGGGAGGGGGGAGGGTGAGAGGGGAGGGGGGGGGGGGTAGGAGAGGAGGACGAGACTGCATTCAGTGCCGGTTGTGTCCGTGACTTACTGATCTCGGCAGACAGTTACTGCCCCTGTCCAGACAGTTGATGAGTGCCATCGGGCGATTGAACATGGAAAAGTCGACTTCATCTGGCGATCTTGCAGCCCCATCATCTGCAGCATTTCAGTGGCATTACTCCCACGCCGCTCATTTAGATTCCCCCATACACGGCCACACTCGGTTCGTCCGTCACAGTTCCAGCGTCGGCAGTCCGCAGGGAACCATCGATGTAGGTCGCCAGGAGGCCACACACCAGAGGAGAACCCTGTACTCCTGCTGAGTCACTTCGGTAGTGTTCAGTGGTGCCTGTTCTGATTTAACTTACTTAGGACACCACCTACTAAGCCCGCTACTAACGACGATGATGGCTTAGTCGCGGAGCCAGACTGAGTGAGTGTCCCTCTCAGAGTGGAGACCGCCACCACGTTCCTCAAACAACAGCCCCCCATGAATCTGCCGACACTGAAGACATTGACAGGACTCACCCCAAGCACAGGAGTGGAGGGGTATCGAAACTGAGGTCATCATGAGAGCAAGGCATGAAAGGCCACAGTCTTTGAGACTGTTTTGTTTATATTGATGATGATGAAGGAGGAGGAGGACGATGACGATGTTGCTATGGAGGTCCATTTTGGTTTGGGACTGCGTGACAAGGCTGTACTCTACGCTTCCTGTCATAATGATATCCCAGCGTTAACCAGGCCCGAGAGATGCAGATACTCGCAGTGTTGGTCAGGAAATTAGAGGAACATACCCAAAGACGCATCCTTGAAGTGGATGACACTCGACTGTGTGTTCCCAGTCTCTCCATTTAAGCCCATAGCGCACTCAACTCTGGGTTGGAGCCGGCCACGGGCCGAAAAACCTACCTCCGCTAGGATTCGATCTCGCGTCCTCCCAGCCGTCAGTCCGCGACGCTAACCACTTCGCCACGGCGACTGGTACCGCTAACAGGCTTAGGATCAAGTATACGTTTAACAGACATAGGAACAAATACAACAACTTTAACAGGCTTAGGAACAAGTGCACCGCTAACAGGCTTAGGAACAAGTGCACCGCTAACAGGCTTAGGAACAAGTGCACCGCTAACAGGCTTCGGAGCAAGTACAACGCTAACAGGCTTAGGAACAAGTATGTCAGTCGTGTCCGACTGTCAATCTGAGGGTCCCGGGTTCGAATCTCGGAAACGGCGCCTGGTGGAGTAAAGGGTGGAGATTTTTTCCGATCTCCCAGGTCAACATATGTACAGACGTGCTTGTGTCTGAACCCCCTTCGTGCGTATACGCAAGCAGAAGATCAAATACACACGTTGAAGATCCTGTAATCCATGTCAGCGTTCGGTGGGTTATGGAAACAAGAACATACCCAGCATGTTCATCCCCGAAAACGGAGTATGGCTGCATACACGGCGGGGTAAAAACGGTAGTACACGTAAAAGCCCACTCGTGTACACGAGTGAACGTGGGAGTTTGCAGCCCACGAATAAAGAAGAAGAAGAAATATCAGGAAGAAGAGAAACCATTGTTAATACAGCTCTCACTTTGCTGTTGGTCGAACTGTAGGAGCAAGTACAACAACTTTAACTCTCTCCATACGAACGGCGAAAGAGACGACGTTAACAGCGTTTCACCCCAATTACCATCATCAAAATATTGCAGTCAGAAGGCTCTTATACTGAATTTACTTAGGTAAATGTTGACAAAGAAAACCACAATTCTGACGACGGGAGCTAAAGGTTGGGTCATTCAGACACCCACTGGACATCCGAGGGGTCTGTGTAGAGGAGGAGAGAGGACTGGCCGTACTGAGTGAGTTAACAGACTTAGGAGCAAAGTATAACACTGACAGACTCCTGCACTCAGTGCACTCAAAGACGTCTTCTCACTCAGTGCACTCAAATACGTCTTCTCACTCAGTGCACTCAAAGACGTCTTCTCACTCAGTGCACTCAAATACGCCTTCTCACTCAGTGCACTCAAAGACGTCTTCTCACTCAGTGCACTCAAACACGTCTTCTCACTCAGTGCACTCAAACACGTCTTCTCACTCAGTGCACTCAAACACGTCTTCTCACTCAGTGCACTCAAACACGTCTTCTCACTCAGTGCACTCAAATACGTCTTCTCGGGCGCCATAGAGACAGACATAACTAAATGAAGGGAGTCGGGAGAAAGGGGGAAAAAAGTCTCGTCTGTGGAAAAAAAGTTTCATCGACAAGGGAAGGCTGGGTGTTGCTTCTCCATCAATCATACTGAGGTGCTGGTGGTCTGTAAATCATCAACATTCGTGCAAAGAGGGAGAGGGGGAGTGGAGGTGGGGGGAGGGGGGGAGGGAGAGAGAGAGAGAGAGAGAGAGAGAGA
>NC_134881.1:22688595-22718595 GCF_041734735.1 Babylonia areolata
CGTGCGTGCGTGCGTGCGTGCGTGCGTGCGTGTGTGCGTGTGTGTGTGTGTGTGTGTGTGTGTGTGTGTGTGTGTGTTTCTGTGCTTGTGTGTACCTGGGTTATAATAACCGCTTACCGAAATTATCTATTCACTGTCCCTGGCCCCTCCCTGTGCCGCGGGGAAGAGAAACACTGGAAGAGCGTAGTTCCCTCAGAACAGGACGATGTCAGACTTTCAGGTCAGTCAGTGCCACAACCATACACACAATAGGTTGGAGGGATGGGAGGTGGTGGGGATAGGGTGTGGTGTGGGAGGGAGGGGAGGGATAGGAGGAAGTGGGGGACATATAATTCATCCTGGTGCTTCAGTAAAGACGTCACTGTTTTCAAGAGGAGTACCACCGCCCAGTGTGGTCAGCAGACGCTGGTAAAGTCAGCGTCGGGGCTCGCGACTCGCTGTATGTTGACCGGGCCTTGTCCTTAAACAGTTTTGTATGGGAAATGGTAGCACCGTGTGCAGCGCCAGGGCTCGCGACTCGCTGTTGACCGGGCCTTGTCCAGTTTTGGCTGGGGAAATGGTACCACCGTACGATGCCATCTTTCATCTTTCTGAAATACCGACTTCTTCAGGAACCTGTTCCGTTCCAATCGCAGACATTTGTCTCCAAGTAAAAAAACAAAAAGTTTTCCTCGTTGTTCTAGCTGTCTTTTTCGTATAAATGAAGAAAATTCTAGTCATTTGATAAAGCTTGAGTTTTCAGAATAGCATCTTACACAACGTACGGCTCAATCAGTTTCAGGATGCAGAGAGCAAACATGAAATGTGAACCAGTTTCAAGCGTATATGGATTTGTCCGAACGCAGTGACGCCTCCTTGAGCTACTGATACTGATACAGAACCTGTATTAAACCCGAAACTGCTGCCGACAAGTATGCTCGTCAGTGAAGGGCTGTCATCCCACTGAGATAAGACCGAGTTTACATGCCAATACGTCAGTCACATTTCTTTATCAGAACTTTTCCCCTTGTGATTGCAATACTCTTGTTCCTACCATTGAAAAACAAGCAAGACATTGCGACCAAACTTAAGCCACACCGGTCTCACGTGACTAAAACTCGACGGTGAATGGTTTAACTCACTGTGTCCGGAGGTTGACAGAGCATGTTTGATGCAACCTCGATCTTTGATGTTTTGATAACATTATATAGTGTCCAGGGGTATGTACTGTTTAGTGTTGTATGTATACACCATTGTGCTGCATTCCATAAATGCCATTACATTATTTCGCGCTGTGTCAATTAATTATGTTGCATGCATTTCAGCCTGTTGTTCACTTCAATCTATTTTTCACTTCTCTGGATGTCAGATAACCTTTGCCAAGCTGAGAGGGAGACAGAGACAGAGACAGAGAGACAGAGCATTCTTGTGTGCGTGCGTGCATGCGTGCGTATGTTGTGTGTGTGTGTGTGTGTGTGTGTGTGTGTGTGTGTGTGTGTGTGTGTGTGTGTGTGTGTGTGTGTGAATGTGAACAGTAAAGGCGTGTTGCGCGTGCAAAATGTTGTAATTGTAAAATCGTTGTGTTGCGTTATATCAGTTTAACCACTCTAAATTGTTTTTATATGTTCTTGTGTTTTCCACGTAGAACCATCTGTCGTTTTTGTGAGTTCTAGGTTATCAAAAAAAATAAAAGAAACTGTCAAAACATCGTTTTCAGCCCGATGATAGTCTGACAGGGGATTGTTTGCATGATCCAGTTTAGTTGTACTTCTTCAGCGTTCCCAGGCCATGCTCAGACGGTCAGTCCGGAGTGGATGACGAAGTCCGCAGTCCGTTGGAGCTCTGTCGCCGTTCCCCACAACTTGTTCTGGAGCGCTGAGGAGCTGGGCCAGAACTGGTGCCTCAGCTCTTCGTGTAGAGGACATGGACTGGAGGTTGAGGAGCGGTGTCACACGGACATTGGTCTGTGTGGGATATTTTCAGTTTGCAGAGATGGGAGAGGAACTGGCAGTGGCCTGTGCGCTTTCTGAAAATGATGACTTGCTGAGCTCGATCCAGTTGATCCTCTTCTAGTCCCAGATGTAGCCGCTCTCGTCAGCTGTTCCTAAAGTGGCTACGCAAGATTAATGGTCTTCACCTCCGCAAAGCTAAGGGGGTGGGCAGATTGGGTGAGCCTGCTTCCTGCTTTGGAGAGCTCGTCTGCCTCTTCATTTGCCACTCTGGATCACGATGACCTCAAATGTTTTAGCTCTGTATCCAACCTTGCATTTCGTCCAAATTTATTGAAAAAAATGTTCTCTCTGTTTAGCATTTTACAACCTGTTCTCTTCTTTTCAGTCAGCATATAGATCTGTCCATAGCGCTGAAACTGCTTTGTTGAAAGTAGTTAATGACCTGTTACTGTCTGTTGATAAAGGTAAACTGTCTGTGCTAACTTTGCTCGATCTGTCCGCTGCGTTTGACACAATAGACCACAGTATACCCCTTTCCAGACTTGAACATGTTTTGGGGCTTCACTCAACAGTTCTGAATTGGTTTTCGTCATACCTATCCAATCGCTTCCAGATTGTCTCTGTTAATAGCTTTAAATCTGATCTAACCCTGATCTCCTATGGTGTGCCACAAGGCTGTCCTGGACCCAGTTCTGTTCGTTCTGTACACTGCTCCTCTTTCTGATGTCATTTCTGGCCATTCTGTTCTTCACCACTCTTTTGCTGATGATTCTCAGCTGCAAACGTCTGCAGAACCATAGTCTGATTCTGTCAATGTAGGATTGTATTCTCGATATTAAATCCTGGATGACATTCAACAAACTAAAGTTAAATGATGACAAAACTGAAGCTATGGTTATTTCCTCTGCAAGAATGTCCACATCTACTTCTTCTCCTGCCTCTATTGTGGCTGGTGATGCCACAGATCAGTTTTCTAAACCAGCAAGGAACCTTGGAGTCATTCTTGACTCAAACCTCAGCATGCACGCTCAGGTAGTAAATCTGATACGCATAGTCAATTGTGAACTTCGTCGCATCAACTCTATCCGTCAGTACCTTTCTGTTGAAACTATTAAAACTTTTATTTCTGCTTTTGTGCTGTCACGAATCGACTACTATAATTCTCTTCTTACAGGCTGTCCACATAATATTCTTCAGCAAATTCAAAAACTTCAAAACAATGCTGCCTGTCTGACTCTCAGAGTCCCACGTACTGATCACATTTCTCCTCACCTCTGCACTCTACATTGGCTTCCCATTGAAGCGAGAATTAAATGCAAAGTTGCACGTCTCTGTTGTTCTGCTTTCCACTCTGCAGGACCTACATATCTTTCTGACCTTATCAGCGTTTACACTCTCGCGAGAAATCTCCGCTCTTCCTCTGACTGTTACCTTTTGAAACTTCCTCGTGTCAATACAAGAACCTATGTTGAACGTTCTTTCTTCTTTGCTGCTCCTCAAATCTGGAACAACCTTCCTCATCATGTCCGTGCATCTGATTCTGTTTCTGCTTTTCGCTCATCACTAAATACTCATCCTTTTAAAACCTCTCTATAAGCACTCTCAGCTTCCTTGTTCTCCAATACCACCCATGTCAGCTCACTTTGGATGCACGAGGAGCGGGAAAGGGAGAGAGTGTGGGGTGTGGGTAGGGGTGGGTAGGGGGGTACATCATTATTATTATTATTATTATTATTATTGTTATTATTATTCCCTGCACTTCCACAGTGAGAGGTGATCCACTGCAGGACCAGTGTGGTTCTCTCACCTAGGGCCTGCATCTCTGACCGGATGTCTTGCAAGGTTTTGTCCCTTACTGCTGTCTGAAGGCTTTGTAGGACAGCTCGGCTAGTTGTACAGTTCCCGCCCAACTCCTTATATCCCAGTCCAATTTCCCGTTCCCAAATTTCCCGTTCCTTCCTCCATATCTCATCACCATCTACGAATAAAAGACAATGAAAACAATATGACGACTGGATTTGTAATGTCATTATGAAAGAACCCTCCCACCTGTTTCCAGCCAGATCAGCATCCCTCGGTCCTTCCTCAGTTCCTGTCTTCGGGTGCAGACTTGAATATGTGGCATGGTCTGTTTTCTCTGCTTTGAGCTTTTCTTCTTCTTCTTCTTCTTCTTCTTCTTCTTGTTCATCTCCGTGAAGAGTCATTGGGACGTCACACAGAAGAACAGTTCACCAGATTCCTCCAGGTCTGTCTGTTTGGTGTCGGACTCAGTCTCTACAAATGGTTTTCCTGCCCGCTCTGCAAAGTTGTCAGCTAATCATGTTGTCTGTCTTTCCTCCCTCAACAGTTCATTACAGGATCGTTTTAGCAAGGCCATTGGAACATGTTACGTGACCTTACTTTGAGAGTTCGAACTTGTCAAATGTGGAATGTACCTTACGTTCCGTCAGTTCGGATAAACTATTTCCACAAATAAACGTAATGGCAAATAACGAAATGGTTTTCCCCATCATCACTGGAAACTCAGGCAGTTTGAATGACAGAAAAAAATCCTGTTAGTTCCAGCAGACCTGGATCCTATCCAGCCACGGACAAAGGGTATTGAATGTCACACACACGCACATACACACACACACACATGCACACACACGCACGCATGCACGCACGCACACAAACACACACACACACACACACACAAACACACACATACGCACAAATACATATATATATATTATATATATATATATATATATATATATAGAGAGAGAGAGAGAGAGAGATGTGTGTGTGTGTGTGTGTATGTGTGTGTGTGTGTGTGTG
Source organism: Babylonia areolata (assembly GCF_041734735.1). Classification (NCBI taxonomy): domain Eukaryota; kingdom Metazoa; phylum Mollusca; class Gastropoda; order Neogastropoda; family Buccinidae; genus Babylonia; species Babylonia areolata. Next base: position 22,693,347 of record NC_134881.1, read on the forward strand.
TGTGTGTGTGTGTGTGTGTGTGTGTGTGTGTGTTTCCGGTGTGCCTTGCGTGCATGCGTGCGTGCGTGGGGGGTGGAGAGAGAGAGAGAGAGAGAGAGAGAGAGAGAGAGAGAGAGAGAGAGAGAAGGAATGAACGAACGAACGAAATTTAATTTTCCAGGGTATTGAGATAAACACAATAAGACACAGAGAGAGAGAGAGAGAGAGAGAGAGAGAGAGAGAGAGAGAGCGAGTGAGGCAGAAAGCCAAATCAACACGCCTGAGAAGTTTTGACAACAATGCCTGAACTGTTTGTTGGGGGACGGAGGGGAAGCGAGGGGAGATCATTCAGACACACTGGCAGACACACTGATAACATCTCCTCTCCTGCCTGTAGTCCAGGATGTTCGGTATTGTAGCGGAATTCATTCAGACACACTGACAGACACGCCGACGCCGATAACTTTTTCTTTCTTCTCCTACTGCTGGGAAACTGAGATTTTTGGTATTGCGCTGGGATTTATTCAGACACACTAAAAGACACATTCACAGCAACAAAAATCTCCTATTGAGACTCTGATGTTTAGGGTACCGAAGTCATGATTCATTCGGGCACACTGAAACACAATAAAACAGGTAAACTTGATGAGCAACAACCATCCGCTCTGCTTCTCAGACCCATAGGTTGCGTGGTACTGAAGAGGCATTTATTCAAACACCCTGACAGCCCCACAGTATCATGAAGCACAGGGGTCTAATAGATTGAAAGGGAATTCCCTGAGATGACTGACGTCATCCACAGTCTGGTTCAGGGGCTGCAAGCTTGCCACTTCCTATCTGCTAGGTCACCATGTCCTGTCTGCGAGTCACCACTTCCTGTCTGCAAGATAACCGTTTACTGTCTGCGTACTTCCTGTCTGCAAGGTTACCACTTCCTGTCTGCAAGGTTACCACGCCTGCTAGGTTACCACTTGTTATCACTTCCTGTCTGCAAGGTTACCACTTCCCGTTTGCTGGGTTACCACTTCTTGTCTCTTAGGTCATCACTTCCTGTGTGCTAGGTCACTACTTCCTGTATGCGAGGTCACCACTTCCCGTCTACAAGGTCACCACCTCCTATCTGCTAGGTCACCACTTCCTGTCTGCGAGGTCAACATTTCCCGTCTACAAAGTCACAACACTTCTGTCTGCAAGGTTACCACTTCCTGTCTGCAAGGTTGCCATTTCCGTCTGCTAGGTCACCACTTCCTGTCTGCAATATCACCTTTCCTTGCCTATTATCAATTCCATGATCGCAATCATGCGTTATCTTTAGAATGCTGAGTGCATGGTTGCTTGTTTTGTTTCTTGTGAAAAATAAAAAAAATGATAGTAATAACGAAAAGAAGAAGAAGAACAACAACAACAACGACGAGACGAAGACGTAGAAGAAGAAGGAGAAGGAGAACAAGAACAAGAACAAGAAGAAAAGCACTGCTGAGTCAATGAGCTATGTGTGTGCCAGCAGTACCAGGAAGGAAGGAAGCAATAAGGGATGATGGAACAAAGTCAGAATCAGACAGGAAAAAGGGGTAGGGCTTTTTTTTTCAGCGCCCTGTCAGTCAGTGACTTCCACTGGTCCTCACTTCACTGGATGTCTCCCAGACTCCCACGGCGACCCCCATCCCCACCCCGCCAGCCCGCTACCTCCTCAATCACCCCCCACACACAAACGCCCCCCCACACACACCCCACACCCATCCTCCTTTCTCGCCGTCTGCCCTGAATCTTCACCTTCTTTTCACTTGCTCTCTCTCTCTCTGTCTCACTCTGTGTGTGTGTGTGTGTGTGTGTGTGTGTGTGTGTGTGTGTGTGTGTGTGTGTGTGTGTGTGTGTTTGTCTGACATAATTCTGTTCTCTCTCCCTTCCTTTTTATATTTATTTTGGTTTATTTACTTAGTAGTAGTAATAGTAGTAATAGTACTACTAGTAGTAGTAGTAGTAGTAGCAGCAGCAGCAGGAGGAGGAGGATTGTATTTTTATTCTATTTTTTGTTTGCTTGTTGAATTTCTTTGCCCTCAGGTCCGCATAAAAAAAGCACGTCCTTGCTTAGTCCACTTCCCACATAAAAGAAAAATGTATCCATTCATCCATTCTCTTTCTCTCTGTCTGTCTCTCTCTCTCTGTCTCTGTCTGTCTGTCTGTCTGTCTGTCTCTCTCTGTCTGATTTTCGTCTGTCCCCTGCCGATATGTCCGATTATCTATCTATCTATCTTATTATTGTTTTGTTTTTAGTGATGGTGTTCTTTTGTTGTTGTTATTGCCATAAGCACATACTGGAAAACAAAGGCAAAGCTTTTATTGTCCTTGAGGAATTTGTTGTTTAGTTTTGATTCTCTCTCTCTGTCTCTGTCTCTGTGTTGATATTGTATTGTTGGACATATTGGAGGACTAAACAACGCATACAATTTTAATCTTGATGAATTTTCTAAGTCGACTCTCTCGCTCTCTCTTTCTCTCGCTCTCTCTTTCTCTCGCTCTCTCTCCTTCAAATACACCTTCTGTCTGGTTTCTGTCTAGCAGTATGTCTAATAGTCTGTCCTCTGTCTCCGCCTATCCATCTATCCATCTATCTATCTATCTATCTATCTATCTATTTTCCTTTCTTTCTTTCTTTCTTTCTTATATTCGCCTCCCTCTTCAAATCTCAAAACCAGGAGAAGTCCAGTTGTATGCCTGGCGTGACTGGTCAGATATCTGGCAGTGGACCATCCCCTGTTGGTCAGTGATCTAGAGATAAAAAATGGAAGGTGTGCCCAATGTCACAGGAGAAAACTCACAGGTCGACTGCCAGTCTGTCTTTTACGACACAGACATCAAATGGCTTCGTACGACAGGCGGGTGGCGAGGGGCCTGGGGGGATACGAAACACGTATACCACACACAGCCCAGAAGTCACAGAGCACGTAGAGAACACAGCACACCGAACTGAACATACAGCACGCGGAGCACTTTCAACACAGAGAGCACAACAGACAGAGCACGTGTCACACAGAACATACATAGCACATGGAGCCTGCACACAACACACATAAAACTGAGCACACAAGGCACGTAGCACACAGAGCAAAAAGAACACACAGCGCACACAGAAGACAGAGAACACACACACACACACACACACACACACACACACACAGCACCACAAGCACCAGGCGGACACAGCCGGGGCAATGAAGAGGTGTCAGTGTGTCAGGCCCCAGCTGGCAAGGTACAGCACCCAGTGTGGGTCACGCTGTCAGTGGCCTCCCTTTTCCTGCTCTTCTGCAAACCAGCGTGGTGGGCAGCAGAGACTGATTCCCCAGGAGAACTTTTCATCACACACGCACACACACACATTTGCACGCACGCACGCACACACACACACACACACACACACACACACACACACACACACACACACACACACACACACACACACATATCCCCATTGCCAATCACATTAACCTCTCTTCCTCCTTTGGATACTTTGAAGGAGAGAAGTGAGGGATTTCAGACAATGAAGTGACTATCTCTGCGAGCGAGCGCTTGTGTGTGTGTGTGTGTGTGTGTGTCTGTGTCTGTGTCTGTGTCTGTGTCTGTGAGTCTGTGTGTCTGTGTCTGATTTAGATTTGATTGATACTGTTGATTTATTTTCGTTTAAAAGAAAGAAAATACCCGCCTTTTTACTCTCTCTCTCTCTCTCTCTCTCTCTCTCTCTCTCTCTCTCTCTCTCTCTCTCTCTCTCTCTCTCTCTTCCCTCTTCCCAACCCTCAGTCCAACCCTCGGTCCTCCAAATTCACACACACACACACACACACACACACACACACACACACACACACACACACACACACACACACACACACACACACACACTCCCTCTTTGTCTGTCTGCCTGTCTGTCTGTCGGTCGGTCTGCCTGTCTCTCTCTCTCTGTATCTCTCTCTCTCTGTCTCTCCCTCTCTCTCTCTCTCTGAAACATTATCCGTTCCGTCACTGTTTGTGTGTGAATGTTCGCTTTTGGGCGAATCACCTACCGTTTCCTGTTGACAAAACTTTATATTTTCAGATTGTGTTCTGTCACGTTAACACTACAAATCCAGATAAATTGTGTGGAAATATGAGAGTTAGTTTACGAAAGGCATTTGATCACAAATGGAGAAATGAAATTGATACAAGTAATCTAAATTCGGTTAAAGTATAGCAGTCATAAATTACCTATTGAAACCAGTAGATATTCTGATAGTTTACCTGAATCGCAAATCTGACGTAACTGTGATGTCAGTGGAATTTGAGCGAGGTTAGTTTCATTATGAATTGTGCGGATTTACACATATTTGAAATCAGTTGAAAACCAGCCTTTGTATTAGCAATTTGTTAAAAGCAGAGGGGTGGATGTGCTTGAATGTAATGACTTTTTTCCCAACTGGGAAAGTCCACAAGATGATTTGACTGTTTATATGTCTGTTTGTGTCACAAAATCCGTGTGTTTTGATGGCTTTTTACATTTTAATTAATATGTATGAAATATCAGTGGTGTTACTCATTACCCTTCATGACCCAAAAAGGGCTAAAATGAGTAGCAATGTTTATTCTTTTCAGTTTTGTCTTTTTACAAGGATTTAAGATATGGTTTATGCCCAGAAATTGTTATTTCTCTTTTACCTGAATCTTGTGAAATGTCATCATATCAAACGTAGATGTAGCAATCATAATAGCCGGTTAGAACAGATCGTCCCTTTGTAATGCCCAGAGAAAATAAATCATGTTATAAATGTAACATATATTATGTTTATCTCTTGAAGTGATGAACGTCCCGTGATAATGGAATGTCCCACTGTTTGATGATTTACTTCCAGTGCATTAATTTTACTCTTCAATTATTATTATCATTTGGGGTTGGGTGGGGGTGGGGGGTATGGGGAGGTCAACAAAATACGATTTTATGTGTTGCTTTTTCCAAGTGATATGTGTCAAGCGAAAAGACAATTTTATGTCTGTAAAAATATATCAAAACGTCATTAAGTAATTATTTGGTTTGGCCTATGAGTTACTTTTGCTTTTGATTTAATTCAATCTGACGATGATGTTCTGCAAGTCTGTGTCTGTCAAAATTTATCAAAATGCCATTAATTGTTTGGTTTGACTGACAAGTTCGTTTTGCTTTTTATCTAACGGTGATGAACTGCAAGTCTGTCAAAAAAAAATTATCAAGATGCCATTAACTGTTTGATCTGACTTACAAGTTCGCCTTGCTTTTAATCTAACGATTATTATCTGTAAGACAATGTGTCTGTCACGACGTGTTTGTTGCCGCCATGTTGTGTTCTTCTTCAGTGAAGACAGACGACCTCACACCACGTTTGACTGCTTGTTTGTTTGTTTGTTTGCTTGCTTGTCTCTTGGATTGTCGGTTCGTTGGTTGGATGGTTCGTTTGCTTTGTTTGCAGTGATGGTTGTGATGTAATCCTTTCTTGTCAGTTTGCTGTCCTATTTTAACTCACTCAGTACGGCCAGTCTTCTCTTCTCTACACAGACCCCTCGGATGTCCAGTGGGTGTCTGAATGACCCAACCTTTAGCTTCCGTCGTCAGAATTGTGGTATTCTTTGTCAACATTCACTTCTTCAGTATAAGAGCCTTCCGCTTGTAATATTTTGATGATGGTAATTGGGGTGAAACGCTGTTAACGTCGTCTCTTTCGCCGTTCGTATGGAGAGAGTTAACACGTGCCTGTGTCAGTGTAGGGATACTATTCACACGCAACAGCATTCAAAGTTTTCTCTCTCTTTCTCTTTCCTTCTTTTTTTTTCTTTTTTTTCCGACACGAGCCTGTCCCAGCACCGCATTTAAATGAGCTTCGTGAACTTTGTACTTTGCAATTTGCTTGCTGTTTGATTAAATCAGTCCCACCCCACCCCACGTGCTAAATCCTGGTTCAAATTACAGTTTTTTTAAAGTTAATTTACGTGTGTGAGACATGCAGAATCCTTATGCATGGTAGAGAGAAGGGTTCATTATGGAAATGAGTGGAAGAGAAGACAAGGCAGAGAGCGTTCATTATGGAAATGAGTCGAAGGGCAGATAACGCGGCTGGGAAAAGATGTGTTGGAGAAGTTGAAACTGAAGTGTTGGGGTATTGCCTCTTTGTGTGGAGGAGGAGGAGGCAGGCTTAGGGTACAGTCAGAAAATTGCAATTCTGGAACATCCAGTCTGTCTTGTTCAGATCATTTTGTTTATCAGGCAACCAGTAACAGTACTCTCTCTCCCTCTCTGGTGTGTGTGTGTGTGTGTGTGTGTGTGTGTGTCCTTTTCCTTCGTCTTCCTCCTCCTCCTCCGCTCTCCCTCACTCCCTACCTCCCTCCCCTTCCTCTTCCAATTTCTCCAATTCCAAGGCGCATAAGCCGTGTCGAATAGGAATGACTCTTTATGAATTTTTGTTGTTGCTGTTGTTGTTCACTTATCTCTATTCCATTGAGTGTAATATGGCTGTCGGACGGTCGTCCATGCCTGCCGCCTGCCCACGCTTTCTGGCGCTGTGTGAGACAGCGTGGGACGTTCCCATTAGTTTTATTGAAAGAAATTGTCCACTATCAACTTCATTTTTCTTCTTTCTTCTCTTTCTTTCTTTCTTTCTTTTAAATCACAAATCTCACAGAAAAAGAAAGAGAAGAGAGACAGACAGACAGACAGACAGATAACAGACAGACAAACAAAACAGAGATGAAAAAACAAAGAAAAAAAATGACGGAAAGAGACACAGAGAGAGAGAGACAGAAAGAGAGAGAGAGAGAGCAAACACAGACACAGACACACAACAGACAAACAGACAGACAAACAAAGCAGACAGAGATGACAAAACAAAGAAAAACAACAACAATAGATACACAAAATAGACTGGAGAATAATGTCCTTTAGCAACTTGTTTTCTTTCTTTCTTTCTTTCTTTCTTCCTTTCTTTTAAATCATAAATCTCATCGAGAAAGAAAAAGACAGACAGACAGAGGAGCTTCCTAATTAATTCGTTCCCCGCACCCCGCCCTGCTCCGCCTCACCACACACACACACACACACACACACACACACACACACACACACACACACACACACACACAGACACACACACACACACACACAGACACACACGCACGCGCACACACACACACACTCACACACACACACACACACACACACACACACACACACACACTCACACACACACACACAGACACACACAGACACACACAGACACACACAGACACACAGACACAGACACAGACACAGACACACAGACACAGACACACACACACACACACACACACACACACACACACACACACACACACACACACACACACACACACACTTCTCCATTTCTTCCTCAGAGAGAGAGAGAGAGATGTGCAAGGTGGCTGAATTAACCACAGAGCCTTTCTGGATGATTAAATGTTGTTATGCTCAAGAAGGCTGATTTAAACACAAAGACTTTCTGAATGATTTGTTATGTGCAAGAAGGCTGAATTAACAGCAAAGATTTTGTCGAGGAGTTGTTGTGATTAAGGTAGCTGAATTAACCACAAAGAATTTCTCAGTAATTTGTTTTGTGCAAAGAGGCTGAATTAACCACAAGCCTTACTCAATGAATTGTTTTGTGCAAGGAGGATCAGTTTACCGCAAAGTCTTTTTCAATGCTTTTTTTTATATTTAACTCTCTCAGTACGGCCAGTCTTCTCTTCTCCTCTGCACAGCTTCCGTCGTCAGAACTGTGGTATTCTTTGTCAACATTCACCTCTTCAGTATAAGAGCGTTCCGCTTGCAATATTTTGATGATGGTAATTGGGATGAAACGCTGTTAACGTCGTCTCTTTCGCCATTCGTATGGAGAGAGTTAAACAAGGAGGCTGCATCAATCACAAAGCTTTTCTCAATGATTTAATTTGTGCGAGGAGGCTGAATTAACCACAGAGACTCTCTGAAAGATTCGTTTTGGAAAGAAGACAAGAAACCAGCCCTGTTGATAAAGGGAATCACCACGCTTTTATCACAGTACCATGCTCGCTTTTTCGTTAAGTGTGAGAAAGCGTTGGGTTGTGAAACAGCATGTGACCATGAAATAACATGGGACTATGAAACAGCATGGGACTATGAAACAGCATGGGACTGTGAAAATTTAATAGCATGGGACTATGATATAGCATGGGATTATGATGATATAGCATGGGACTATGAAATAGCACGGACTATGAAACAGCATGGGACTATGATATAGCATGGGACTGTGAAATAGCATGGGACTATGATATAGCATGGGACTATGATGATATAGCATGGGACCATGAAATAGCATGGACTATGAAATAGCATGGGACTATGAAACAGCATGGGAACATGGACTAGCATGGACTATGAAAATGCATGGGCTAACACTTTTTCTCTCACGGTGGACGTGTCAGAGGCGGGGGGGGGGGGGGGGGGGGGTCGCGTGGCAGCAGTGATGTTAGTGATCGGACTTAGTTTCCAAGAAAACATTGTAAACAATGCACGGGCTGCAGTATTCAGACAATGACTTCAAGTCTGAGCCCAGTGATAAACAGCAAGTATCACCCTTGAAGTAGGACCTCCAATCTGAGGGTCCCGGATTCGAATCCCGGTCAAAGCACCAGGTAAGTAAAGGGTGGATTTTTTTTTTTTTCAATCTCCCTGGTCAACATTTGTGCAGACCTACTAGTGCCTGAACCCCCTTCGTGTACGTTAAAGATCCCATAATTCATGTCAGTGTTCGGTGGGTTATAGAAGCAAGAACATGCCCGGCATGCACCCTTCCTTTCTCCCCGAAAACGGAGTATAACTGCCTACACGACGGGGTTAAAAACGATCATACACGAAAAAATCCAAGCGTGTATACGATTGAACGTGGGAGTCGCAGTTTTTTTTTTTTTTTGTTTTTTTTTTTTTTTTTTTTGCTTTTTTGTTTTGCTTTGTTTTGTTTTGTTTTTGTTTTTTCTTTTCAATTTTAAATATGTTTTCCCACTTCTCTCTGAAAAAAAAACAACAACCTTTAAGGCTTAGGTTTTTATCGGACATATGAGACAGATGTTTTTGACAAACAGACTCTACTGCCAGAGAGACAAACACATTTATTTAGAAGCGTTGAATGTGTTCTTAATTTCTTCGTGTCAAGGTCTGTTTCATCCTTTTCTTCCATTGTGTATGTCATTTTTATGTCTACGTATTTGACTTATTTCTGCTTTCATTCTCTCTTCTTCCTTCTCCTCATACTCTTCCTTCTTCTTCTTCTTTTAACATATGCAAAACATCAAAACCCCTTTGCTACCCTGTTATTGTATGAACGCTGCATTTGACCAGAGGAGTTGACATGTTTATTTTTTCCAAACATTACGAAGACGAAGAAGCAGTGCTGTCAGCGCAAAAATGATAGCATTTGTCTTGTTTTGATGTTGTTGCTGTTGTCATTGTTGTTGTTGTTGTTGATGCTGTTGCTTCTGCTGTTAGTTTTGTTAATGCGTTTCAGTGTTATTGGGTTTCAGAGAGCTTGTTGTTGCTTGTTTTGAAGTTGTTTTGTTCTTCCTACTTTATGCTCATTGAGATGTGTGTGCATGGTGTGCATCCTAAACGTTGATGACCATTGAAATTCGTTAATTCTTGAGTTATCTCCCTCTTCTTCTTCTCCTCGTCCACCCTTTCCTCCTCTTATACCACTCCACTTTGTCCTCTTCTTCCTACTTACTCATCCTCCTCATTTTCTCCTTCTTCCGCCTTTCTTCTCTCCTATTTTTGTCTTCTTCTTCTTCTTCTTCTTCTTCTTCGTTTGCAGTCACTCTGCATAGCTCCACACAAACCCAGAAAGCGGATTCCAGTGGGCAGTGTCGTGGAGGTCCTGTTGCGGGGAAGGGGAAATAACTCGGACAGACACGTCACGTGACAGGGCACGACTTCCACGAGAAACCCCCCAGCGTCCTGAGAGAGAGGGTGGGTGGAGAAAGATGGGTGTGGGAGGGCGAAGGGGGGGAGGGAGGGAGTGCGGGGGGGGGGGTGTGGGAGGGGGGTGGGTGGGGGGATGAGAGTACCCGATTTTTTTTTTTTTTTTTTTTTTTTTTTTGTCACAGCGACCTGAAAACCTGAGACGCGGCGTGCGTAGCGGTGGAAAATTAGAACCAGTTGGAGCCGGAGGTGAAAAATAACCCGCATCAGAGCCGGAAATAAAGGAACCATCATCTGCTCTCCGCTCACGACAGCTCCCTCATGTTGTCAATATATTTCTTCTGACGTCATCCCCCTACGCCCCCAATCACGCCCCCACCCTTCGCCCCACCCCCACCCCCACCCCCCAGTGGTTACCCTGACTTTAGTTTTACAGTCACGTCCTTTTATAATGGAACCGATTAACTAAAAAGAAATATATATTCTGAATGGAATTTTCATTTAATTTCAATTGTCTCAAAGCTTGGTTTATTTTGCCCTGCACTCTACACCCTCTCTGTTTCAAACTCTGTCCCCCTCTCTCTCTCCTATCTCCACCTCCCCTGCCCCCCATCCCCCCCCCCCCCCCCCTCGTCTCTCTCTCTCTTTCTCTCTCGTCTCTCTTTATAACTGTCATAAATCTCTGGCACAGGCAAATTGGTCATCATTGACTCATTTGTGGCCATATGTCATTTTATTTTCTTTTGTGTTTTGTTCTCTAATAATGCTCTTCTCTCTCTGTGTGTCTGTCTCTGTCTGTCTGTCTCTCTTTGTCTCTCTCTCTTTCATCCTTTCTTCTTTACTCTCTTCACTCTCGACCCTCCCCACAGCCGCTCCTCTCTCTCTTTACCTCTCTTCTGACATGAATTTTTTTCTGTTTATTCTTGTGCATTTCTTTTTTGTTTATTTTTGTATTTCAGGGCTTGGTGGGGAAAAAAAAGAGCATTCTTGTTATTGTGCTTATCGGAATACACTGGAAAAATAATTTTTCATTCGTTCGTCCGTTCGTTCGTTCGTTCGTTCGTTCTCTCTCTCTCTCTGACTGTGTGTGTGTGTGTGTGTGTGTGTGTGTGTGTGTGTGTGTGTGTGTGTGTGTGTGTGTGTGTGTTAGTGTGTGTGTGTGTGTGTGTGTGTGTGTGTTAGTGTGTGTGTGTGTGTGTGTGTGTGTGTGTGTGTGTGTGTGAGAGTGTGTTAGTGTGTGTGTGTGTGTGTGTGTGTTTGTGTGTGTGTGTGTGTGTGTGTGTGTGTGTGTGTGTGTGTGTGTGTGGAGAGAGAGAGAGAGAGAGAGACGACGTAAGATGGCGTGTCAAGACTCCACCAAACAAACTCTCGCTCCAGACGGTGCTTTCCGAGACCTAAAAGCAGCACACGCAAAAACCAGCACAGAAGAAAAAAGATTTCCGTTGACACTGGAGGGAACCGGTTGGCCCCATAGCGTTTACAGACTCTCCATGTATGTCAGAGATAACTCCACATGCTTTCTGATGCGCAGTCGGATTTAATGGAGTTTCCGTATCAGCTTTTGTTGTCTTGTTATTTATTTATGTACATATGTATGTATTTATTCATTTATTTGTCTATTTATTCATTCATTTACTTATTCATTTATTAGTTTTTATCTGTTTATTTATTTACTCATCATTCATTTATTCATTTGCTTGTTTGTTTCTTTGCTTCCTTGTTTGTTTACGTATTTACTTTTAGTTAGTTAAGTTAATCATTGTTTTTGTCTATTTATTTATTTAGTTAGTTCTTTTTTTTTTATCTATTCAGGTCTTTTTGTTATTGATATCAGTGAGAACGGTTTCTAGGTCATCAATTCAGTGTTAATTAAACACCAGAGTTATATCGTTGTCTTGTGGCAGTGTGCAATGACCCATCTCTGTGGCATAGCTGAAGTCATTAATTAAGTGTCAATTAAACACCGGTGTTATATCATTGTCTTGTGGCAGTGTGTAATGACTCCTCCCTGTGGCATAGCTGAATTCATTAATTAAGTGTCAATTAAACACCGGTGTTATATCATTGTCTTGTCGCAGTGTTCAATGGCTCCTCCTTATGGCATAGCTGAAGTCATTAATTCAGTGTTAATTAAACACCAGTGTTATATCGTTGTCTTGTCGCAGTGTGTAATGGCTCCTCCTTGTGGCATAGCTGAAGTCATTAATTCAGTGTTAATTAAACACCGGTGTTATATTATTGTCTTGTGGCAGTGTTCAATGGCTCCTCCTTATGGCATAGCTGAAGTCATTAATTCAGTGTCAATTAAACACCAGTGTTATATCATTGTCTTGTCGCAGTGTGTAATGACTCCTCCATGTGGCATAGCTGAAGTCATTAATTCAGTGTCAATTAAACACCAGTGTTATATCATTGTCTTGTCGCAGTGTGTAATGACTCCTCCATGTGGCATAGCTGAAGTCATTAATTCAGTGTCAATTAAACACCAGTGTTATATCGTTGTCTTGTCGCAGTGTGTAATGGCTCCTCCTTGTGGCATAGCTGAAGTCATTAATTCAGTGTTAATTAAACACCGGTGTTATATCATTGTCTTGTCGCAGTGTGTAATGGCTCCTCCTTGTGGCATAGCTGAATTCATTAATTAAGTGTCAATTAAACACCAGTGTTATATCGTTGTCTTGTCGCAGTGTGTAATGGCTCCTCCTTGTGGCATAGCTGAATTCATTAATTAAGTGTCAATTAAACACCAGTGTTATATCATTGTCCGTAGCAGTGTTCTCCGCCTCCTCACATTGGTGTAGCTGAAGTCATGATGCCAGTGGCAATGAAGCGCCAGTGTTACATTGCTATACTCTGGTAGTATGCTATGACTTCTTACTGTAGCATGGCTGGAGCCATTAGCTCAGTGTTCATTAAACACAAGTGTTATATATTTGTCCGTAGCAGCGTCCTCCGTCTCCTTATATGGGTGTGTCTGAAGTCATTGAATCAGTGGTAATGAAACGCCAGTGTTACATTGCTGTACTCTGGTAGTACGCTATGTCTTCTCACTGTAGCATGGGTGGAGCCATTAGCTCAGTGTTAATTAAACACAAGTGTTATATATTTGTCCGTAGCAGTGTTCTCCGTCTCCTTATATGGGTGTGTCTGAAGTCATTGGATCAGTGGTAATGAAACGCCAGTGTTACATCGTTGTACTCTGGCAGTACGCTATGTCTTCTCACTGTAGCATGGGTGGAGCCATTAGCTCAGTGTTAATTAAACACAAGTGTTATATACTGTAGCATGGGTGGAGCCATTAGCTCAGTGTTAATTAAACACAAGTGTTATATATTTGTCCGTAGCAGTGTTCTCCGTCTCCTTATATGGGTGTGTCTGAAGTCATTGGATCAGTGGTAATGAAACGCCAGTGTTACATCGTTGTACTCTGGCAGTACGCTATGTCTTCTCACTGTAGCATGGGTGGAGCCATTAGCTCAGTGTTAATTAAACACAAGTGTTATATATTTGTCCGTAGCAGCGTCCTCCGTCTCCTTATATGGGTGTGTCTGAAGTCATTGAATCAGTGGTAATGAAACGCCAGTGTTACATTGTTGTACTCTGGCAGTACGCTATGTCTTCTCACTGTAGCATGGGTGGAGCCATTAGCTCAGTGTTCATTAAACACAAGTGTTATATATTTGTCCGTAGCAGTGTTCTCCGTCTCCTTATATGGGTGTGTCTGAAGTCATTGAATCAGTGGTAATGAAACGCCAGTGTTACATTGCTGTACTCTGGTAGTACGCTATGTCTTCTCACTGTAGCATGGGTGGAGCCATTAGCTCAGTGTTAATTAAACACAAGTGTTATATATTTGTCCGTAGCAGCGTCCTCCGTCTCCTTATATGGGTGTGTCTGAAGTCATTGAATCAGTGGTAATGAAACGCCAGTGTTACATTGTTGCACTCTGGCAGTACGCTATGTCTTCTCACTATAGCATGACTGGAGTAATTAACTCAGTGGTAATTAAACACCACTGGTACTCTGTTCCACTTGGACACTGTATAGTTTCCTCACTCTAGCATGGCTGAAGTAATTAATTCAGTGATAAGGAAACACCGGCGTTACATCATTGTCCTGCGACAGTGTACTGTCTCTTGACTGTTGTGTGTCTGAAATCTTTAATACAGTGTTAAAGAAACACCAGAGTCAGATCGTTGTTCTCTGGCATTATGTTATGTCTTCTAACTACAGCATGGCTGAAGCCATTAACTCACTCAGTACGGCCAGTCTTCTCTTCTCCTCTACACAGACCCCTCGGATGTCCAGTGGGTGTCTGAATGACCCAACATTTAGCTTCCGTCGTCAGAATTGTGGTATTCTTTGTCAACATTCACCTCTTCAGTATAAGAGCCTTCCGCTTGCAATACTTTGATGATGGTAACTGGGGTGAAACGCTGTTAACGTCGTCTCTTCCGCCGTTTGCATGGAGAAAGTTAATTCATTGGTAATCAAAACCACTGTTACTTCGTTGTACTTTGACAGTGCACTGTCTCTTGACTGTTGTGTGTCTGAAATCTTTAATACAGTGTTAAAGAAACACCAGTAAGATCGTTCTTCTCTGGCAGAATGCTATGTCTTCTAACTACAGCATGGCTGAAGCCATTAATTCAGTGTTAACGAAACACCGATGTGTCATCGTTGTCACACACGTTGTCGTGTGTGTGTGTGTGTGTGTGTGTGTGTGTGTGTGTGTGTGTGCGCGCTCTCTCTCTCTCTCTCTCTCTCTCTGTCTGTCTCTGTGCTTACTGTTGTGCTGTTGAATTAACTAGTTCAGTGTTAATTAGACACCAGTGTCACATCGCTCTTCTGTGACAGAGTGCTCGATCTGTCTCCTCGCTGTGGTGTGACTGGAGTGATTTCCTCTCTGTGGTGTGGTTGAAGTCAATATAAGAAATGAATACACACACACACACACACACACACACACACACACACACAATATATATATATATATAATCCGTGTTACCGAAACGCCAGTGTTTCGTCCTTGTCTCGTGGCAGAGGACTCCCTCATCACCTGGCATGTGGTGTGATCAGCAGCTGAAGCAGCAGCCACTTTAGCCCTTCTCTTTGATGTCATGGTGTTATGGAGTCAGTTTTGGTTTGATTTTAATAATTTATGACGCTTTGTTCATGACACTGTCTCCGCCATCCAAGCTCTCTCTCTCTCTCTCTCTCTCTCTCTCTCTCTCTCCCTCTCTGCTATCACCCCATCCCCACGTCTCTGTCACTTCGTCGCTCTCTTTCTCCCTCTTTGTCTCCCCTTCCCCCGCTCTCTCTTTCTCCCTCTTTGTCTCCCCTTCCCCCGCTCTCCCTTTCTCCCTCTTTGCCTCCCCTTCCCCCGCTCTCCCTTTCTCCCTCTTTGTCTCCCCTTCCCCCGTTCTCTCTTTCTCCCTCTTTGTCTCCCCTTCCCCCGCTCTCTCTTTCTCCCTCTTTGTCTCCCCTTCCCCCGCTCTCTCTTTCTCTCCTCTTTTTGGCTCACTCTGTCCTCTCTCTCTCTCTGTCTTTGTCTGTCTGTCTGTCTGTCTCTCTTTCTTTCTCTCTCGCTTTCTCTATCTACATATCTTACCCTCTGTCTCTCTCTGCCTCTGTCTCTTTCTCTGTCTGTCTGTCTCTCTCTCTCTCTCACGCTCGCTCGCTCGCTCGTTCACATTCCCCTTCATAAGGCTCTTTGGCCTGGTGGTGGTGTGTCCATCGAGATCGATGATGACCATCGTTGTCATCCAGCTGGTGGGGTGGGGGGGAGGATGCTCATGAATCTATCTGTGAATGCGCAGATGGCTGAATAGTCCAATCTGCGCACGAAATGTTCGCTGACAGTTGGGGCAGACAAAGACAGGCATATCATTGTCAGGGAGCTTGTTTGCCCGTGACTTTCTGGCCTGCCTCTTCTGAACAGCTGCTGCAGTCCTGTTGGCCTCGCACAACTTGGCGCCTATGTGCCCAGCAGCGCGCCATTTGTCACGGTCCACTGCAGATTCCTTCCAGGAGTCAGGGTTGATATCAAACGCTTTAAGAGAGACTTTCAGAGTATCTCTGAAGCGCCTCTTCTGACCTCCGTGTGATCTCTTCCCTTGTTGCAGCTCGCCATAGAAGAGCCTTTTGGGCAGCCGATGGTCTGGCATGCGCGCCACGTGTCCAGCCCAGCGAAGCTGGGACTGCATCAGGATGGTGAAGATGCTGGGAAGGGTGGCTTTTGCGAGCACCTCTGTGTCTGGGGTCCTGTCTTGCCACTTGATGTTCAGTAGCTTCCTGAGGCATGTTGTGTGGAAGTGGTTTAGCTTCTTGGCATGTCGTTGGTACACTATCCAAGTTTCGCAGGCGTACAGTAGTGTGGGGAGAACTACTGCTCTGTAGACCTTTAGCTTGGTCTCAATACTAATGCCTCTTCTGTTCCAGACATTTGCACTGAGTCTACCAAAAGTTGCGCTTGCTCTTGCAATCCTGACGTTAACTTCATCGTCGATGGTCGCATTTCGTGACAGTGTGCTGCCAAGGTATGTGAACCGCTCCACCGCACTGAGTCTCTGACCGTTGACTGTGATGTTGGGCTCAACGTAGGGTTTCCCTGGGGCTGGCTGATGGAGAACTTCAGTTTTCCTCGTGCTGATGGTAAGGCCGAAGTTCCTGCTGGCAGTGGCAAACTTGTCGACGCTGAGTTGCATGTCAGCTTCAGATCCAGCGTTGAGGGCACAATCATCAGCAAACAAAAAGTCTCTGATGATGTCTGTCATGACCTTCGTTTTTGTTTGAAGCCTTCTGAGGTTAAACAACTTGCCATCTGTTCGGTACTTTAGGCCGATTCCAACATCGCCATCTCTGAAGGCATCAGTAAGCATTGCAGAGAACATGAGGCTGAACAGCGTTGGAGCCAGGACGCAGCCTTTCTTGACACCATTTGTGACAGCAAAAGGAGCAGATGTTTCGCCATTGTCCTGGACTCGAGCTTGCATGCCTTCATGGAATTGGCTGACCAAGGAAATAAATTTCCGAGGGCATCCGTACTTGGCCATGATCTTCTACAGTCCCTCTCTACTCACGGTGTCGAAGGCCTTAGTGAGGTCGACATAGGTGGAGAACAGATCAGCATTTTGCTCCTGACATTTATCTTGCAGCTGCCTTGCAGCAAACACCATGTCGGTGGTTCCGCGCTCTTTCCGGAATCCACATTGGCTCTCAGGCAAATGACCTTGGTCAAGGTGTGCTGTGAGGCGGTTTAGTAGGATCCTGGCAAGTATCTTGCCTGTGATGGAGAGCAAGGAAATGCCCCGATGGTTATCACAGGCTTGCCAGTTCCCCTTTCGCTTGTACAAGTGAATGATAGATGCATCTTTGAAATCCTGGGGGATCGTCTCTTCTTTCCACATGAGTGAGTACAGCTGATGGAGCTTCTCAGTCAGCACAGTGCCTCCATCCTTGTAGACCTCTGCTGGTATGGAGTCTGAGCCAGGTGCTTTGCCACTGGATAGCAGACGGATTGCTTTCTGGGTCTCAAGAAGTGTTGGCGGATCGTCCAGTGTTTCGTTGATGGGGACTTTTTGGCCTATACATGAAATGAACCATCAGGAATCTGGAATCTCTCTCTGTCTCGCTCTGTCCCTCCCCCCTCTCTCTCTCCCTCCCTCTCTCCCCCTCCCCCGAACCCCCACCCCCCCACCCCCCCCGCCGTGCCCCCGACCCCCGCCCTCTCTCTCTCTATCTCTCATTCTGTCTTTGAATGGTGTGTGTCAAAAGGCTTTGTGGTGGTTGGGAGAGTGAGGAAGAGAGGTAACTCTCAGCTCAGCGTGGTGAACAAACGTCACACACAAAAGCACACAGACATCAGGAACCTGGAGAGATGCACAGAGAGAGAGAGAGAGAGAGAGAGGGAGGGAGGAAAGGAGCGGCGGGGGGCAGGAGGGTGGGGGTGGGGTGGGGGTGGGGTGAGTATGGGAAGGAAGGGCAGTAATATTGTTCTCTTTTCAGGCGGCGAGGGGAGAGAGGCAGTTCCATTTCCTGCAGCAAGGGACGTCATTCTCGTCTCCTGTGCCTCGGCACGCAGGGGGACCAAACTCCCCCCTTCCCCAAGCCCCACTCCTCCCCCCCTCTCTCTCTGTCTCTGTCTCTCTTTCTTTCTCTGTCTCTCTCTCTCTCCATCTCTCCACCTCTTTCTCTCTCTGTGTCTCTCTCTTTCTCTGTCTCTCTCCATCTCTCTCCCTCTCTCTCCCTGTCTCTCTCTCTCTCTCTCTCTCTCTCTCTCTCTCTCTCTCTATATATATATATATATATATCTGTCCCTTTTTCTTTCTCTATCTCTCTCTCTACCTGTCTCTCTCTCTCCCTGTCTCTCTCGCTCTACTTCTGTGTGTTTGTGTGTGTCTCTCTCACTCTCTCACTCTCTCCCCTCTCTCTCTGTCTGTCTCTCTGTCTCTCTCACTCTCTCTCTCTTTGTCTCTCTCTCTCTGTCTCTCTCTGTGTGGCTCTCTCTGTCGGTGTCGGTGTCTGTCTGTCTGTCTCTCTCTCTCTCCCCTGTCCCCCTCCCTGGCTGCTGTCCACACGGAGGGGATGACAGTGGGTGGGACGGTGTTGGTTGATGAGCGAGATGGAGGAGAGCCTGACCATCTGCTGGCTTTGCCCGTTTTAGTCAAGGAACAATAAGAAATGGGAGGTAACTGCATTGACGGAGACACTAGCAGGGGAAGTAATAGACGCTGTAACGGGAAGAGTATCGATCGTGGCTAAAGTGAGGAATTCCCGCACCCAGCCCTTTCTCTGCCTCTGCACTTGGAATGGGTTACTTCTTCCGTGTCGTGAGGTCTTTTGTAGTCAGCTTCTTTCTCCACTTCCGGTCTTTTCATAACTGGAATGATCTCCCCTCTTTCGCTGCGTCAGCTCGCTACACTCAGCTCTGTGTAGCCTGGCCTTCAATAACTACCTCTTTTCAAAATTGCTCTTCTATACTCTACCCGTCTGTCTCCGTTTTCAGTTTCTCTAGCTATATTTCTGTATGTTGTTTAAAAGTTGTTTATCCATTTATAGTCTGTTCATCTAAGATGATGCTATTAGACTGAAAATAAATGATATTATTATTATTATTACTGTTGTTGTTGTTACTGTATTATTACTATGATTATGGTGATGATGATGATGATTATTGTTTTTATTGTTGTTGTTGTTGTTACTATTATATTATTATAATTAGTATTATTATTACCATGGCGAAAGAACTGCAGCTGAAGCCCTTCAAGAAGATACGGGTATCAAGGAGGTACCAAAATGTTAGAGGGAAAAGAAAAACTCGCTGCCGTAACTTGAATGAGCGCCACTCGGCCACCGATGTGAAAAGGATCATTTTCACAGACGATAAAGACTTTATGTTAGAGATAGCTAAAAATCGCCAAAACGATCGCGTTTAAGGGAAACGGAAACGAGAAATTCAGCCACCTCGCCTCTATCATGAGACTTCTAGATTTTCAAAAAAGATAATGGTTTCAGCTGGAGTATCCTGGAAAGGAAAATCAAACATTCATTTTATTGACACTGATAGAGCCAAGGTTAATAGTGAAAGCTACATTCAGAAATTGCATGACAATCTTCTCCCGGATTGTAGGCGTCTTTATCATAGAAACAATTACGTTTTTCAGCAAGATGGGGCTCCTTCACACACAAGTAGGATAACCCAGGCCCATCTGGAGGAGGCTACACCAGAATTCATCAAGAAGGATGAATGGCCTCCACAAAGTCCTGACTGTAAGCCAATTGATTATGCCATATAGGACTCTCCGAAGGAGAAAGTTTTCCGGGGAGTGCGAGACAAATTGACCGAGCAGGCATTAAAAGACAAGATAATTATGTCATGGAGGACTTATCGGTGGAAGAAATACGTAAAAGCATTTCTGCTTAGAAGAAACGGCTTCGTTTAGTTGTGGAGGAAGATGGAGGCCACATTGAGCATAAACTGAAATAAGTGAGATTTCCTCTGATACTGGATGTTTTGACATGCTGTTTTGAATTTGACAATACTCGCATAATTTGCGTCCGAACTTTTAGATATTTTGCAGACTTGTTGATGATACCTTAAGATTACTATGTGAAAATTTTCAATGAATTCGGTTTCTCTATCACTGAGAAAATACTTGTCAAATAGTGGTTCACTTTTTTGTTTTGGGGACACCCGATATACTATCGCGTTCAAGAAAATGTGCCTTCTGAATAATCATGAAAATGTCTTCACTATTTTTCTTTAAAAAAAAATCTTCCAAAAAAGAATATAGATATTGAAAGACCTTCACAATGAGTGTAAAACACAAGTGCCTCTTGATGTCGTGAGTCTCTCTCTCTCTCTCTCTCTCTCTCTCTCTCTCTCTCTCTCTCTCTCTCTCTCTCTCTCTCTCTCTCTCTCCCCCTCTCTCTCTCTCTCTCTCTCTCTCTCTCTCTCTCTCTGTGTGTGTGTGTGTGTGTGTGTGTGTGTGTGTGCGCGCGCATGCACGCGCGCGCGCGTGTGTGTGTTTGACAATCTAATGTTTTTATGAGAGAGACGCCATTTAGAAAATAGATCTCATAGTTTATTCAGATCAGAGTCCAATTAGTTCGAAGCTCAAGAGTGATGCGGTCATCAATGTGATTTCCATACTAAACAAAATCATTGAATTCAAACTGATATAAACGACTGCTATTAATCAGTCTCTTAATATGTCTAATAAAAGTGCAAACAAGAAATGAGTGGTTTTATCCACTGCGCTAAAGCGGGTTCAGTGCAGCACAGTGATAACACCTTTTAAATCATGTTATTTTGGTATATCTCAAGTCCGAAGTAAAGGAGACGTACCTATCGCCTCAAAAACACTGCAATGTATGTCCGTTTTTATAGATCTGCAGAGATCCGTGTTCGACAAGCTTTGTCTTTGTCTTTCCACTCACTGTGAAACTACGACACCGTCCATTCAATTTCTTTTTTCTGTTCATTCTAGTTAATTCAGTATTCATCTTCCAACATTCATATACAGTAAACACGTCTATGATTATTTAAGAAATTCTTTGAAACTGGCGGTAAATGAGACGTTGCCATCGCTTCAGGCTTTGCAACATGTTTTGTCAAGATCTGCGACACTGACTCAATTTTACACCGAAAAAATGTTGTGACAAGAACGTATATCAAGCAATACAATACATAAAGAAAGAACTGATGTCTGACACCTCTCTGGTAAAGTATCTTTCTTACCTGCAATGTGTGATTTTGGCATAACCAGTGTATGTGATGCTGTCTATCTTGTCAGTGGGTATGGCTTTCTTGTCAGTGGGCGTGGCTTCGTGCATGCATGGTGTGACGGAGACATAACTACTGTGGACATGGGAATCTCTCAAGTCAGTGGGCGTGGCTTCATGCCTACAAGGTGTGACGGAGACATTACCACTGTGGACATGGGAGCCTGATTGTCAAGTCAATAGGTGTGGCTTCATGCCTGCAAGTTATGTTGAATACATAAGGACTGTGGACGTGGGATGCTTTCTGTCAAATCAGTGGGCGTAGCTTCATGCCTGCAAAGTGTGATGTATGTACATAACGACCTTGGACGTGGGATGCTTTCTGTCAAATCAGTGGGCGTAGCTTCATGCCTGCAAAGTGTGATGTATGTACATAACGACCTTGGACGTGGGATGCTGTCTGTCAAATCAGTGGGAGTGGCTTCGTGCCTGAAAGGTGTGACGGAGACATAACCACTGTGGACGTGGGATGCTGTCTGTCAAATCAGTGGGAGTGGTTTCGTGCCTGAAAGGTGTGACGGAGACATAACCACTGTGGACGTGGGATGGTGTCTGTCAAATCAGTGGGAGTGGCTTCGTGCCTGAAAGGTGTGACGGAGACATAACCACTGTGGACGTGGGATGGTGTCTGTCAAATCAGTGGGAGTGGCTTCGTGCCTGAAAGGTGTGACGGAGACATAACCACTATGGGCATGGGATATTGTCTGTTAATTAAGACAGTGGGCGTAGCCTCATGCCTGCAAAGTGTGATGGAAACATAACCACTGTGGAGATTTTGTTTGTTTGTTTCCAAGAGATTGCTGCATCATGTGTTGCCAAAGTGAAGAAATGGAACCCAGATTCTAAAGACCAGAGATATCAAACTCGGAAAAGCGTAGAAAAATTGCTGTCTGTCAAATCAGTGGGCGTGGCTTCTACGAAAACAAACATTGTGTCAGTCTGTGGGCTTAGCACGTGCAATGGGGAGAGAACCAGAGCTTTCACACTGACCACACCCCGCCCATCACAACTGTCCCATTATCAACAAACAACGTTAGCATTCAGGAAACTGCAGCATTGAAAACAGCTTTCAGCAACAGATCAGAAGGGAAGAGGGGTGAGTTTCAAACCAAAGTAGGGAACCCACGTGATGGACCGAGAAGGGTGCTTTGTTCCATACCACTGGGCCAAGACAGGGGAAAGAGCGCCGACCTTGCTTTGGATTTTGTGTTTCGGTCAGGGTTTGCAGGAATCTGCACTCTTATGATTAAAAAAAATCTAAAAAAGATATATCTATATAAGAGAAAACGTTACAGACAGTCAAACAATTGACAGTTTGAGAGAGAAAAGAGAAAAGCTTAAATACACTGGCGGCAATGTGGAGTGATGGTCTGGAGGCAACGCGTCCGCCTAGGAAGCGAGAGAATCTGAGCGCGCTGGTTTGAATCACGGTTCAGCCGCCGATATTTTCTCCCCCTCCACTAGACCTTGAGTGGTGGTCTGGACGCTAGTCATTCGGCTGAGACGATAAACCGAGGTCCCGTGTGCAGCATGCACTTAGTGCACGTAAAAGAACCCACGGCAAGAAAAGGGTTGTTTCTGGCAAAATTCTGAAGAAAAATCCACTTCGATAGGAAAAACAAATAACACTACACACACAGGGGGGGATGTGGGGGGTGGGGGTGGCGCTGTAGTATAGCGACGCGCTCTCCCTGGGGAGAGCATCCCGAATTTCACACAGAGAAATCTGTTGCGTTAAAAAAAGAAATACAAGATACAGATACAAATTACCTATTGTTTAGCCGATGTCAGCGCTGCTTTTGTTTTTCTCCCATTCCTCCACTTCTCTTTCTTCTATCAAGGCGGACGGTGGCCGAATGGATGAGACGCTTATCTGTTTTTCTCCCTCTTTTCACTCTTCCAGTCTGTGCTCTTCCAGTCTTCCAGTCTGTGCTCTTCCAGTCTGTGGTCTTCCAGTCTGTGCTCTTCCAATCTTCCAGTCTGTGCTCTTCCAGTCTTCCAGTCTGTGCTCTTCCAGTCTGTGCTCTTGCAGTCTTCCAGTCTGTGCTCTTCCAGTCTGTGCTCTTCCACTCTTCCAGTCTGTGCTCTTCCACTCTTCCAGTCTGTGCTCATCCAGTCTTCCAGTCTGTGCTCTTCCAGTCTGTGCTCTTCCAGTCTTCCAGTCTGTGCTCTTCCAGTCTTCCAGTCTGTGCTCTTCCAGTCTGTGCTCTTCCAGTCTTCCAGTCTGTGCTCTTCCAGTCTTCCAGTCTGTGCTCTTCCACTCTTCCAGTCTGTGCTCTTTCAGTCTGTGCTCTTCCAGTCTTCCAGTCTGTGCTCTTGCAGTCTTCCAGTCTGTGCTCTTCCAGTCTGTGCTCTTCCAGTCTTCCAGTCTGTGCTCATCCAGTCTGTGCTCTTGCAGTCTTCCAGTCTGTGCTCTTCCAGTCTGTGTTCTTCCAGTCTTCCAGTCTGTGCTCTTCCAGTCTGTGCTCTTCCGGTCTGTGCTCTTGCAGTCTTCCAGTCTGTGCTCTTGCAGTCTTCCAGTCTGTGCTCATCCAGTCTTCCAGTACTCTTCCAGTCTGTGCTCTTCCACTCTTCCAGTCTGTGCTCTTCCACTCTTCCAGTCTGTGCTCATCCAGTCTTCCAGTCTGTGCTCTTCCAGTCTGTGCTCTTCCAGTCTTCCAGTCTGTGCTCTTCCAGTCTGTGCTCTTCCAGTCTTCCAGTCTGTGCTCTTCCAGTCTGTGCTCTTCCAGTCTTCCAGTCTGTGCTCTTCCAGTCTGTGCTCTTCCAGTCTTCCAGTCTGTGCTCTTCCAGTCTTCCAGTCTGTGCTCTTCCAGTCTGTGCTCTTCCAGTCTTCCAGTCTGTGCTCTGTTTTCTATAATTATTGTCTTTCCTTAGTTTGCTCCTTCTTGTTTCCATCCTTTGCTGCCGTTCCTTTTATTTATGCTCCTTGTGGTTCGGATTAGTCATGGATTCCCTCATACAAATCACACGAGATGAATAACCATAATACCTACGGGAGAGATACATGACTTCTTATCTTCGGTCAGAAGGTCAGTCCTGCTTACCACCACCACCACCACCACCCACCACCCTTTTGCCATCCCTCACGAAAGACTGGAGAGGGGTGTGACAGTGTGTGTGTGTGTGTGTGTGTGTGTGTGTGTGTGTGTGTGTGTGTGTGTTTGAAGCCATTGGTGATCGTTTGTATTCCTTCCCGTCAGCCCCTCGTCTTAGCCCGAACCCGGTGTGTGGCTACCTTCTTTCTCTTCCAGGCGGAATGGAAATGAAAGGCCCGTTTCTGGCACCTCCCCCCCTCACCCCCCCCCCCCCCCCCCCCACGTGTCTTGTAGAAGAGGGATTGTGGAGGATCAGACATCCTACATCCCTCCCCTGGTCACTGTGCCTCTCTGATCCCCACGTCGTTTGTCTTGTGTCCGTCCGTCCGTGTCCGTGTGTGTGTGTGTGTGTGTGTGTGTGTGTGTGTGTGTGTGTGTGTGTGTGTGTGTGTGTCTGCCAGTGCCTGTGCCTGTGATTGTATGTGTTGTGTGTGTATTTATGCGTCCGCGCCTCTGTGCTTGCCAGCATGTTCATGCTGCTGTGTTGGTCACACACACACACACACACACACACACACACACACACACACACACACACACACACACACGAACACGTGCACACTTGCAATCCACATGCAAATACAAACACACACGTACACACACGAACGCACACAACATACACGCACGCCCGCACGCACGCACACCCACACTACCCCCCATCCCCCCCCCCCAACACACACACACTATCCCTATCTTGATCCAACCCCCCTCCTTCTCCCTACCTCATGCACACACAAACAACAAGTAAGCGCCCATGTACACGTACCAGATGATTTTTATTCGATTAACAAGGCAGATAGATGGAAAGACAAAGTCATTGAGAAAGACAGCACCATTCTGCTGGCTTCGCGTTTATGGGGTCAGCAACTGTGTACTTTTCCCTTCATCAGGTCAATTTGTTTTTAGTAGTAGTAGTATAACAAGAAGA
>NC_134881.1:22728595-22733595 GCF_041734735.1 Babylonia areolata
CTGTCTGTCTGTCTGTCTCTGGCTCTGGCTCTCTCTGTCTCTCTCTCTCTGTCTCTCTCTCTATGTCTCTCTCTGTCTCTCTGTCTCTGTCTCTGTCTCTCTCTCTCCGTCTCTCTATGTCTCTCTCTCTCTCTCTGTCTCTGTCCCTCTCTGTCTCTGTCTCTCTGTCTCTTTCTGTCTCTGTCTGTCTGTCTGTCTCTCTCTCTTTCTCGAATTGGTGTATCCCCATTGAAACCGCATAGATTGAGATATTATAAAAATATTTTTAAAAAAGCGTGAAAATATGCGTGCTTATTCTGTTAAGATGAACAAGAAACCGAACTCCATTTTATTTTGACATGCCCAGAATACAAAAATCTTAGAGAACAGTATATACCGAAGAAGTATCATGTGCGCCCCAATGCATTTAAATTGCCACTGTTGTTTGCAGATGTGAAGGCATGTATTCCACTCCCTCTGTTCTTGTCCAAAGCCTTCACCCATAGAAACAAGTCTATCTTTAGTTAATGACGCATGATTACACACCAATCTGCCCATATATCTTTTGTCTTTTTCTTCTTCTCTCTGTCCCTCTCTCTCTCTCTCTGTGCCTCACTCTGTCTGTCCTTTCTCTCTTTTCTACTCTTTGTTTACTGTTCATAATTATATTGATCTGCTCTTTATAATGGATGTTAACACGGAAGTCCCCCCCCCACCCCCCCCTCCCCTTACCCCTGTTGTCACGGGCAGAAAGGCCTAAACAATAAACCATTCAGACTTCAGACTTCTCTTTCTTTCTCGTATATTGATCGTTTTTCGGGAATTTGTTTTGCAGCGCATGTTCATCTTCCTTCGGGACTATGTTATGAATAAACGATCTTGAATCTTACATCTTGAATCTCTCTTATTCTTTTCTCTTTCTTTCTTTACCAACTCTTTCGGTCTTCTCTTTCTTTATCTCTACACCCTTCTCCTTCTCTATTGCATGCTCGCACACACACACACACACACACTCTCTCTCTCTCTCTCTCTCTCTCTCTCTCTCTCTCTTTCACACACACACACATATGCACACACGCACGTACTCACACACACGCACACACACACAACCACACGTACACACACACACACACACACACACATACGCACACACACACTCACACACACACAGTCACACACACACACACACACACACACACACACACACACACACACACGTACACACACACACACACACACAGAGTCACACACACACACACACACACACACACACACACACACACACACACACACACGGACAAGGAGAGGAATCGAATGAGAGATAAAGACAGACCGACGAACAAAAATGAGCGAACGATACAGAGAAGGGGTAAAAACCGGTAATGAGATTTTTGTTTATGCGCAAAAAAAGACGATTGGGGAAGGGAGATAAACGAGCTGATCAGGGAAGACAACCGCTCCTTGATGCACACACTCTCCAATCTTTGTGACGTTGACATTTGTCATGCACGTGCATCTGGGACTTGGAGGGCCGACAGCCAGGCTCAGGGGGGAGTGGATGGGGGGGAGGGGGGGCGGGGGGGGGGGGGGGGTTGGGGGTGTCTAATTATAGGGGGCACTGTAGCAAGAATCGGTCAGGCGTTGGGTTTTGGGTTCTGATCCAGTATTCACTGGTGATCGAGACGGTGCTTGGTGTTTCTTTGGTCAGAGAACTTTACAACTCTGACTTTATTCTCACTGCACCCAGGTGGGTGAGATGGGTAGGTACCTTCACAACTTCAGTACAGACAGGGGTTGAGGGGTCTGGGGTGTGGGATGGAGGTGGGGTGGTATTCTTCACAAGATATGCAGTGAATGTGTGAATGGGGTATCTTCACAGCTTCAGTAGAGACAGGGGTTGAGGGGTCTGGGGTGTGGGGTAGGGGGGATGGGTGGTATTCTTTATACGATATGCAGTGAAGGTGTGAATGGGGTATCTTCACAGCTTCAGTACAGACAGGGGTTGAGGGGTCTGGGGTGTGTGGTAGGGGGGATGGGTGGTATTCTTTATACGATATGCAGTGAAGGTGTGAATGGGGTATCTTCACAGCTTCAGTCGTGACAAGGGTTACGTGTGTGGGGGGAGGGGAGGGGGAAGGGGCTGGAGGGGTGGGGGGGTATTCTTCACAAGATATGCAGTGAAGGTGTGAATGGGGTATCTTCACAGCTTCAGTAGTGACAAGGGTTGTGTGTGTGGAGGGGGGACAGGAGGGGGGGGGTTATTCTTAACAAGATATCCAGTGGAGATGTGAATGGGGTATCTTCACAGCTTCAGCAGAAACACGGGATGGGTGTATGTGTGTGGAGTGCGGTGGGGGTTGTTATTCTTAACAAGATATGCAGTGAAGGTGTGAATGGGTATCTTCATAGCTTCAGTAGTGACAAGGGTTGTGTGTGTGGGTGAAGGGGGGTGGGTGGTATTCTCAACAAGATATGCAGTGAAGGTGTGAATGGGTACCTTCATAGCTTCAGTAGTGACACGGGTTGGGGTGCGGGGAGCGAGGAGGGGTGGTATTCTTCACAAGATATGCAGTGAAGGTGTGAATGGGCATCTTCATAGCTTCAATAGTGACGGGTTAGGGTGGGTGGGTGGAAGAGGGGGGGGGGAGTATTCTTCACAAGATTTGCAGTGACGGAGGCGGGACGGGGTGGGTGGGGGTGGGGGTGGGGTGGGTATTATATCTGCCTTCACAAGATACGCAGTGAAGGCGGGGAATTCTGCCTTCAGAACATGTGCAGCAAAGAGGGTAAGGGGTGTTGGTGATATCATTTCTGACTTTTATCATTTCTGACTTGATAGCATGTGCAGTGATTGGGTTAGCGGAGTGAGGTGGTGGACGGGGGGGTATCAATTTTATCATTTCTGACTTCATAACCTGCGCAGTGAATGGGGTAAGGAGGAGGGGGGGATTGGGGGGGGGGTTGGTTGTCATCATTTCTGACTTCACTACAAGTGCAGTGAAGGGGTGTTTTTGTGTGTTTGTGCATTGAGAAAAGAAGCTCGTTGCTTATCCTATTACCCTCAATAAAACATTTCAGTTCTCTATGTGTGTGTGTGTGTGTGTGTGTGTGTGTGCTTGCGTCTGTATCTGTGTGTGCCCATGTTGTGTGGGGGAAGTAAGGATTATGGGGGGGGGGGGCAGGGGGGGAGGGTAGTGACTGGGGGGTGAAGGGGGGGGGCGAGAGCACTGGGAGAGTAAGGTTTAGGAGGGTGGGGCCGGGCAGGGGGAGGGGGGGGGAGTGGACGGAGGAACTTGGGTTTTCGGGGCTGTTAAGGAGATCGGAAGAGTGAGGGAGAGGGGGAGTAAGGGGGGCAGGGTTTATGGGCAGGGTGCACGGACCGACATGATGGAAGCTGTGTCGAGAAAAGGGAGGGGGGTGGTGGGGGGAGGGGGGGTGCAATAAGTGTTGCCATAACTGAGCTTCCAACAGCAGCAGCCAGTGGAGTACATGAGAAGCATTCTAACATCCTCTTTCTCCAGTGCATTTTGATAACGATTTATTTTCTCTCTCTCTCTCGTGTCCTCGTGTCTATGGAGCTGCAAGTGGAAGTGGGAGAAGGGTTATTTTATTGGTTGGTTGGTTTGTTCGTTAGTTTTTTTATTTTTGGGTGTGTGTTTGTTGTTGTTGTTGTTGTCATTGTTGTTGTTTCTCTTTCCTTTTTTGGTGTGTGTGTGTGTGTGTGTGTGTGTGTGTGTGTGTGTGCGTATTGTTGTTGTTGTTGTTGTTTTTTGTTTGTTTGTTTTTTGTTCCATAATCTTAAATATTTTGATTTTACCACCACCACCACCACCGCGCTCACTCTGTCTCTCTCTGTAATTGTGTTTCCACCCCTCGCTGTATCTCTCACTGTCTCTGTCTCTGTCTCTCTGTCTCTGTCTCTGTCTGTCGGTCTCTCTGTCTCTCTCTCTGTCTCTCTTTCACCCTCTATTTTTCTGTCTCCTTGTGTCTTTGTCTCTATGCTTCTCTCTCTGTTTCCCTGTCTGTCTGTCTGTCTGTCTGTCTGTCTGTCTGTCTGTCTCTCTCTCGCCATTGGTCTGTATCAGAGAGTCAACGAATTTTGTTAATGTTTTCACAGAATCACCATTAATTTTAGCATTGTCATTTTTCACTGATACATAACTTAGCCCTGATTTACAATGTGTTTAAGCTTACAATTCTCGTGTAGAAAAACATAAACCAGCATAGTGTTTAGATGATCACCACAAGTATAACAGATCCACTATGGATCACTTTCTTTCACTGAGTCCCTTTGTGAAGATTGTCGTGTTACTCTTTGAATTTTTTTTTTTTTTTTTTTTTTTTTTTTTTTACCTCCCACTGTACTGAACCGAATGTCTATACTCAGCTGTTTAATTGGTTTTACAGTTATACCAGCTGCTGTTTCAGATAATACCATATCGAATGAGAATTACTTACTTATTTACTTACTTACTTACTTACTTACTAAGTAAGTGGAGTGATGGCCTAGAGGTTACGCGTCTGCCTAGGAAGCGAGAGAATCTGAGCGCGCTGGTTTGAATCACGGCTCAGCCGCAGATATTTTCTCCCCCTCAACTAGACCTTGAGTGGTGGTCTGGGCGCTAGTCATTCGGATGAGACGATAAACCGAGGTCCCGTGTGCAGCATGCACTTAGCGCACGTAACAGAAACCCAAGGCAACAAAAGGGTTCTTCCTGGCAAAATTCTGTAGAAAAATCCACTTCGATAGGAAAAACAAATAAAACTGCACGCAGGAACATTTTTTTTTTAAAACCCAACAACAATAGGTGGCGCTGTTGTGCAGCGACACGCTCTCCCTGGGGAGAGCAGCACGAATTTCACACAGAGAAATCTGCTGTGATAAAAAGAAATACAAATACTAACTTACTCACTCACTCATGCCCACTCACTCACTCACTTGCTCACTTACTTACTCACTTACTCATTTACATACATACTACTCACTCACTCACTCACTCACTCACTCACCCACTCACTCA
>NC_134881.1:22741095-22746095 GCF_041734735.1 Babylonia areolata
TTCTTTTTTTTTTCTCTACTCCTCACAAGTGTATTTGCTTTCATATCAAAGTGGATTATTTATGAAAAAAAAAATTAATAATAAGAAAGAAAGAAAGAAAGAAAGAATGAAAAAGCCATGGACAACCCTTTTGTTGTCGTGGGTTCTTTTACGCGCGCTAAGTGCATGCTTCTGCACACGGGGACCTCGGTTTATCTCCTCATGCGAGCGCAATTAGTTGCTGCCAACAGATGTCAGCAACTGGCCGAGAATTATTGTGCGTTCGTTGTTTTGCGTTGTCCCGTCACGTATGTCTGTCGACGGTAAGTGGCCACACTGCACTGGCGACCAGCCGTGTGTGTGTCCAGTCAGCGTTTGATTTGTCACGTGCTGCTCCACAGGTGAAACTGACAGCTGGGCCAAGGGACGGAACTCTTCAATGATACAAGTAGAGTGAATCCCAGTAATGATAATTGTTCGTTTCTTCAGTCTGGAGAGCGCCTTACTGTTTCTAGCTGATGGCTGGGGTGAGGGTGGAGGGAGGTGTGTGTGTGTGGGGGGGGGGGGGGGTGGAGTTGTGTCAGGCTGACGACAACTGGCTGGGCTTAGTAAGTTAATGTGAACGCAGCTCAACCAGCAAACAGACCACCGCTCAGGGTCGAGCAGAGGGTGAAGAAAAACAAAATAGATTATATTGGAAAAAAAAATAATAAAAAAAAGACGGGCGCAATAGCTGAATGGTTATAGCGTTGGACTTTCAATCTGACGGTCCCGGGTTCGAATAGCGGTGACGGCGCCTGGTGGGTAAAGTGTGGAGTTTTTTTTACGATCTCGCACGTCAACATTAAATTATGTGCAGACCTGCCAGTGCCTGAACCCCCTTTTCGGCGGCTGAGCCGTGATTCGAACCATGCGCTCAGATTCTCTCGCTTCCTAGGCGGACGTGTTACCTCTAGGCCATCACTCCACATTTGGACTCAAACCCGTGGACACTCGCCTCCTCCTCAGAGGGCATTGCCACTAGGCCAGCGCTGCTGCTGATAAAAGTGATGAAAGGAATACGTAGAACTGAACTTGCTGGGTCTGGAGAGAATCGTCGTGGAAGCAGTGTGTAAAACACTGACCACACTCCTGCACGTTGTAATGTCTGTGTGCTCGGGACGCAATATCTCCATGTATGATTTATGGAAGGCAATAAGTTGAATTAATGTCCCCTGAGCGAATGCACGTTCAAAGTTCCCAGCACAGTTTATTGGTGTTTGTATGGGGCAGGTTGTGGTTTTCGTTTCAACTCTGTGTGTGTGTGTGTGTGTGTGTGTGTGTGTGTGTGTGTGTTAAGGACATCCAGGATGTGTGTGTGTGTGTGCTTGTGTGTGTGCGTGTGTGTGCTTGTGTGTGTGTGTGTGTGTGTGTGTCTGTATGTGTGTGTCTGTGTGTGCATCTGTGTGTGATAAGTCAGGAAAAGAAAACAGAATGGGTAGAAAACGTATAAAATGCAAAACTAACATGCAATTAAATCTAACAGTAACAATTCAATAATGATAGCAGTTGCTAAAACCATGAACACAAAGTACATTTAAGGAATGTAGAAATAGGGTGTGAATGTGTGTGTGTGTGTGTGTGTGTGTGTGTGTGTGTGTGTGTGTGTATGTGTGTGTGTGTGTGTGTGTGTGTGTGTGCGTGTGCGTGCGCGCGCGCGCGCGCGTGTGTGTTGGGGACATCCAAGATTCTCATAATTGCACATACTCTCTTACTGGTCTTGTATAGCCGGCTGTCACGTTTTTGTTGTTGTTGTTTTTTTGTTGTTGTTGTTGTTTTTGTTTTTTTTAATGGCATTATTGAATAGAATGACAAAAACATTAATGAGGAAAAGTGATTGAAAATAAGAATAATTATGAATAGCAATAGCAAATAACATCTTTAATGAAAACAAAATCTAAAGACAGAGGCAGAGAACAAATTTCAATGAATGATTTTCTTTTAGTAAAGTTTTCTTGTGTGTGCGGTTTTTTTAAAATAGTTTTTTGTTTTTTTTCATTTCATCCATGCCACCATACAAAAAGAAATAATAATAATAATAATAATAAAAAGAGAGCAGTTTCAGTTTCGATTTCTCAAGGAGCTGTTTATGCGTTCGGACAAATCCATATACGCTACACCACATCTGCTAGGCAGATGCCCGATCAGCAGCATTACCAGATGCTCTTTGTCAGGCCTTGAGTGCATGCACACACACACACACACACACACACACACACACACACACACACACACACACACACACACACACACACACACACACATATATATATATATATATATATTTGTGTATCTAACACAGTGGATTTCTTTTACCAAACTTTTGCCAGAGGACAACGCCTGTGCTGCCATGGATTCCTTTTCTCAGCGCGCCAAGTGCGTGCTGCACACGTTGGGAGACCTCAGTTTATCGTCCCATCCGAATGACTAGACGCTCAGTTTCAATTTTCCAGTCAAACTGAGGACAGAAAGGGCGAGAGCACAGGGTTCGAACCCACACCCTTCACGGATGATTTTCTGGATGATAAGCGTCTTAACCATTCTGCACACGGGATTACAGAAACAGATATAAGTGAAGTGAAAGGTCTGTAAATGTATGATGATATCTTACCGGGTTTAAATCATGGGAACACGACAGAACGAACTTTCACTGCGCTGTGGAACGAAAAAGAGAAGGATGATTTATTGTTAACGTTAGGTGATAGGCCTGTGTAAATGGAGTTCACACGTTACACACACGAAAATGGCATGGTAAAATATCTAATTCTCTGTTGTATGTGAGTGCGTGTGTGTGTGTGTGTGTTTGCGCGCGCGCGCGCGCGTGTGTGTGTGTGTGTATGTGTGTGCGAGCGCGCGCGCGCGTGTGAGAGAGAGACAGAGAGAGAGAAAGAAAGTGTGATTCCCTGTGTGAGTAAGTGTGTGTGTGTGTGTGTGTGTGTGTGTGTGTGTGTGTGTGTGTGTGTGTGTGTGTGTGTGATTCCCTGTGTGAGTGAGTGTGTATGCGCGCGCGCATATGTGTGTGAGTGTGAGAGAGAGAGAGAGAGAGAGAGAGAGAGAGTGTGATTCCCTGTGTGAGTAAGTGTGTGTGTGTGTGTGCGCGCGCGCGTGTGTGTGTATGTGTGTGTGTGTGTGTGTGTGATTCTCTGTGTGAGTGAGTGAGTGTGTGTGTGTGTGTGTGTGTGTGTGTGTGTGTGTGTGTGTGTGTGTGTGTGTGTGCATACACGTAAAATGGTAGATGTTTCATGTTTGTCTGAGTGTGTATGTGTGCGTGCCTGAAATCTGATTGAATGACAGGAAACGAATGATGAGCGCCCAGTGGCAGCCGTCAGTCGGCTCTACCCAGGTAGGCAGCCTGTCGTACGGATGACCCCGTGTTTGTAAAGCGCTTAGAGCTTGGCCTCCGACCGAGGATAGGCGCTATATAAGTATTCATATCAATCAATCAATCAGTTATATGTATAGTGAGAGAGAGAGAGACAGAGAGAGAGAGAGAGATCAAAACCTATCGCTCTGTGTTTATGAAGACAAGTAAATGCGTGCTTTATTTCCTTTTTTTCCCTGGAATAAAAAGGTTTCACAGACAGTTTTGTTATATGTCTTTGCGCAGTGAGAGTAGGCACGGTAGAAACAGAAGTCAGAATATACTACAAGCAAGACAAATAAAAAACAACCACAACCTTGAAGAGAGAGAGAGGGGGGGGGTATACAGTTTTATATTACGCTACTGGCTTGAGAGACAGACAGACAGACAGACAGGGACAAAGAGAGAAAGAGAGAAAGATAGGGATATAATCCGGACATTTCGTGCAAGGTAATATAGGGATCTCTCTCTCTCTCTCTCTGTGTCTCTGTTTCTGTCTCTGTCTCTGTCTCTCTCTCTGTCTCTCTCTCTCTCTCTCTCTCTCTCTCTCTCTCTCTCTCTCTTTCTCAGTTTGTCTATCTATCTATTTATCTATATGTGAGAAAACAGTGTGTGTGTGTGTGTGTGTGTGTGTGTGTGTGTGTGTGTGTGTGTGTGTGTGTGTGTGCGTGCGTGTGTGTGAGTGTGTGTGTGTGTGTGTGCATACAGAGAGAGAGAGAGAGAGAGAGAGAGAGAGATCCCAACTATTTATTACCTTGCACGAAATGTCCACACTTTAACGACCTAACACTGGGTTGTCGTGATCTGGAGCTGACGTTCTTGGTTCAGGCACGATCTTCTGTGTTCCACCTGCTCCGCTCCTCCTCCTCCTCCTCCTCCTCCTTCTTCTTCACCCACACCCCTACCTCCACCACCTCCACCACCACCACCACCACCAACACCACCACCCTCACCCCCATCGCCCTAAACCACACACTGGAGAAGGAACTCCTCACTCCCCTCCCCCCCCCCCTCAAACACCTCCTCCACCTCCTCTTTTTCTACCCCTCTTCTCTCTTCAGGGGTAATCTGCGGTAATCTCCCTCCATTCCCTGTTCCACCCTTGAGCGACCTTCCTGAATGATTGACAGACAGACCGACAGACAGACAGGCAGTCAGGCAGACAGGACAGACGGACGGATGGACGGACAGACGGAGGGACAGAAAGGCAAGCAGGCACACATACAGACATATATACAGACACACAGACAGGCAGTCAGGCGGACAGACAGACAGATTGGACCAAAGGACGGAAGGAAAGACAAGCAAGCAGACATACAGACAGACAGACAGACAGACAAACAGACAGATCGGCAGTCAGGCAGAAAGACAGACGGACGAACGAACGGGCAGAAAGACAAGCAGGCAGACATGTAGACAGACAGAATGACAGACGGGCAGACAGACAGACAGGCTAACGGACGGACGGACGGACGAAAAGGCAAGCAAGTAAACGTGCAGATATATAGACAGACAGAAAGACAGACAGACGGGCAATCAGACAGACAGACAAAAGAACAAACAAGCAGACATATAGACAGACAGAAAGAGAGACAGGAAGACAGACAGACAGACAGACAGA
>NC_134881.1:22751095-22756095 GCF_041734735.1 Babylonia areolata
ATGTCCACACCCTATTTTGAACACTACTAATTCCGTCTTGAGAAGAAAAAAAAATGTGGATATTGTTCTCTCTAACTCTCTCTTTCTGTCATTCTGTCTCTCTATATCTCTCTCTGTCTCTGTCTGTCTGTGTGTCTGTCTGTCTCTGTCTCTCTCTCTCTGTCTATCTCTCTGTCTCTCTCTCCTCCCCCCCCCCTCTCCATCTCTTCTCCTGTCTCTGCCTCTCTGTCTCTGGCTCTCTCCATGTATCTGTGTATATATATATATATATCTGTCTGTCTGTTTATATCGCTGCCTATATCATCTAGAAATGTATACAATAGATCTATATAGCGCGAGGAGTATTTGGAAAAAAGCGTACCAGTGCTTATCTATTCTCCTCGAAAATCAAAAGCTCTCTCTTTCTCTGTTTATTCTCTCTCTCTCTCTCTCTCTCTCTCTCTCTCTCTCTCTCTCTCTCTCTCTCTCTCTCTCTCTCTCTGTTTATTTGCGCGCGCGCTCTCTCTCTCTTTCTTTCTATATGTCTTTCTCTCTCTCTCACGTTTTTCTATTTCTGTCTGTCTGTCTGTCTGTTTGTCTCTGTCTCTGTCTGTCTGTCTCTCTCTCTCTGTCTCTCTTTTTCTCTATGTCTTTCTCTCTCACGTTTTTCTGTCTCTGTATGTCTGTCTGTCTCTGCCTCTGTCTCTGTCTCTGTCTCTCTCTGTCTCTCTTTTTCTCTGTGTCTTTCTCTCTCTCACGTTTTTCTGTCTCTATCTGTCTGTCTGTCTGTCTGTCTCTGTCTCTGTCTGTCTGTCAGTCTCTCTTTACGATTTATATTCTGATTGATATCCATCTGCTGATTCCTTCACCCCGTGTAGAAGGCAAGGGTCAGACAGAAATGAAATCACACACGTGTGTACACTGCTTTCCTTACACCCTTGAAAATAATCATGTCCTATCTCTGTCTCTCTCTCTCTCTCTCTCTCTCTCTCTCTCTCTCTCTCTCTCTCTCTCTCTTTCGCGCGCGCGCGTGTGTGTGTGTGTGTGTTTGTGTGTGTATCCGTGTCTTTCTGCGTGTGCCTGTGTCTGTGTGTGTAAGAGTGAGCGCGCGCGCGTGTGTGTGTGTGTGTTGAATTGTGTGTGTGTGTGTGTGTGTGTGTGTGTGTCCGTGCGAACGTGGTCCAATGTAAAACTAGTCCGATATCATGTTATTTCTGGTTATGTATGCCGTTTGTTGTAGTGAAGGCTCTGTAAAGTTTATAGTGTCCAGATAAAACATACAATCTTTATACACCCCCATCATAAACCAAGATCAAGCTCAAGACACAAACCGTCCGGCTTTGTGCTTTACAACTTGTCGTGTGTAATCAGACTGTAACGATGACTGTTGGTACAGAGAGTCACGAACAATGCCCATCTAACTTCCCTGGTGACGGGCCCGGTGGTCACAATATGTCAGAACGCTGTATTCTCGCCTTGAGATTCCTGAGTTCGATCCCCGTCGCACCCAATGGGTTAAAAAAGGTGGAGATTTTTTTTTTTTTTTTTTTTTTTTTTATCTCCCAGGTTAACATAATTATGTGTGCAAACCTGCGAGTGCCTGAACCTCCTTCGTGTGGATTCGCTCGCAGATCAAACTCGCACGTCAGAGAATCTCTGATCCACGTCTGCGTTCGGTGGATTATGGAAACAAACATACCCAGCATGCGCACCTCCGAAAACGGAATATGGCTGCCTACATGGCGGGGGTAAATAGATAAAACGATAATACACGTAAAATGTTACATGTGTGTGTGTGTGTGTGCGTGTGTGTGTGCGTGCGCGCGCGCTCGCGCGTGAATGAAATCAGATTGAATGACACAGGAAACGAATGATAAGCGCCCAATGGCAGCTGCCAGTCGGCTCTAACCCAGGTAGACTGCCTGTTGTGCGTACGTGTTTGTAAAGTGCTTAGAGCTTGGTCTCTGACAGAGGATAGGTGGTTGTTCAAGTATCTGCATATCCTGTCATAATGCCAGTGAGAGGTGGTCAACGCATCAATAGAAGCAAGCTGACCGCCCACCCCCACCCTCCACCCCTGCACTATGTAGGCTGGATAGTCACGCACTCAGTTATTTATAGGGCAGTGACGCCAGCTATGTTTCTTAAAGTATACCTCCACTGAATACCATTCTTTGCACGTACTGGGATTGGTGTTCTTTTCAATGTAAAACTGCATGTTTCTGCAGTTCCGGTTTCTCAGCGAGGTGTTATAAATGTATGGTGTGAACAGTTGGTAGTGTGTGTGTGTGTGTGTGTGTGTGTGTGTGTGTGTGTGTGTGTGCTTGTGTGCTTGTGTGAGTGTATGAGAGAGTGCGTTTATGTATATGTGTGGGCATGTGCGTGTGTGTGTGTGTGTGTGTGTGTGTGTGTGTGTGTGTGTGTAAGTGTGTGCATGCCTGTGAGTGTGTGCGTTTATGTGTGTGTGTGTGCGTGCTTGCGTGGTCCAGTGTACAACAGTCAGATGTCATGTTATTTCTGCTCATGTACGCCGTTTGTGTAGTGATGGCTGTATGAAATGTACAGTGTTCAAACACACGTTGTTTTTCATACCCCCTCACAAATCAAAGTTCAAGCTAAAAAAAAAGAAAGACAGACTGATCTTGTTGACGACATTGGGACAGATAGTTTCGAGCTATTATCTCCCTGGTGATAAGTGTCCGTGAAAAGTGTTCCACGCATCGATTGAAGCAAAGTGCTAGGCCCTTCCTCATACACTATGTAAACTGAATAGTCACGCCCTGACTACACAATCAATTACCTATATGGGGCACTGACGCCAGCAATGTTTCATGAAACACACCACTACACTGAATGACGCCTCTATCTCAACACGTATCCAGAATGGTGTAATTTCAAATGTGACGCTGCGTAGTTCGGCAGCTTAGTGTTGTGTGTGTGTGTGTGTGTGTGTGTGTGTGTGTGGAGAGAGGGGGGCTGGGGGTGGGGGGTGGGGAGGGAGTCGGGGGGATTGGCCGGAGGGGGGGGATAGGGAGCTGGGGGAAGGGCATACATGAATTATTTTGTTCGATTGGAAATGGTCGTTACATCTTTCAGTGTTGTTTGTCGTTTTGTTTGTTTTTGTTGTTTTGTTTGTGTTGTTGTTGTTGATAATGATGATGATGATGATGATAAAGTGATAAAGTTGTTGTTGCTGTTGATTTACATGTGCGTGTGTGTGTGCGCGCGCGCGCGTGCGTGAGTTTGTCTATTTGAAATACGGCACGCGCAGGCGTGTGTGTGTGTGTGTGTGTGTGTGTGTGTGTGTGTGTGTGTGTGTGTGTGAGCACGCGCACGTGTGTATGTGTGTGCATGTGTGTGATTGTGCGTGAATGTGTGTGTGTGAAGGTGCGTGTTTGTGTGCATGCGTACGTGTACATTGTGTGTGTGTGTGTGTGTGTGTGTGTGTGTGTGTGTGTGTGTGTGTGTGGTGTGTGTGTGTGTGTGTGTGTGTGTGTGTGTGTGTGTGTGTGTGTGTGTGTGTTTGATGACACATTCGCCTGTCGTTAAAGAGAGTGTGTGGATGGCATGATTTATGAATGATGTGAACACACACCATGAATAGCTCCCCCTTTCACAATCACAGCAGGTTCATCCTGATCCGTTTTCCTGGTATGGCCATCACCACGTTCTTTCATCCTGTCTGGAAAAGTTAGTGTAAAGGTGGCAGAATAGTTACTTAACTCACTCAGTACGGCCAGTCCTCTCTTCTCCTCTACACAGACCCCTCGGATGTCCAGTGGGTGTCTGAAAGACCCAGCCTTTAGCTTCCGTCATCAGAATTGTGGTATTCTTTGTCAACATTCACCTCTTCAGTATAAGAGCCTTCCGCTTGCAATATTTTGATGATGGTAACTGGGGTGAAACGCTGTTGACGTCGTCTCTTTCGCCGTTCGTATGGAAAGAGTTAAACTGAGACGCTTATCTACCGGTATAGTGGCCGTGAGGGTCTGGGTTCGAATCCCTGTCTCCGTCCTCGCCCTTTAAAAAAAACTTGGGATTGACCAAGATTCTATTTTAGTCCCCTGAGGATTTCTTCTTTTTTTTTATCCTTTGCAACTGGCCCCCATAGGCCATGTCGAACTGTTTTGAAGTGCAAATTTTAAAACAATTTCACTACGTTTGTTTCATCTGTTTGCCTGTTTTTTCTTGCCACGTTCTGCTCAAGTTGGTTATTGAGAGACATTTCCTTTCTTTGTAAAAAAAAAAATAAATAAATAAATAAATAAATAATAATAATAATAAAAAGTCCCTGCCGGGCAATTGGTAATTCCTCCTTGCTTGAGTAGTTGTTTCTCTCTGATTCGCAGTCAAGAGCGAGTAGCAAGTCCGACAAGCACTCCCAAGTGCGAAACAGCTGCCCTTTGCTGTGCAAATCAAGCTTCCTTTTGAAGGTACTTAGGACCAACATGAGCAAATGAGAGCTTTTTATCCACTATCCTCCCCCAAACACAAATGAAATATACAGTTTTAAAGGTTAAAGAATTAACCAAAACTGGTTTTTTTCTTGATGTGATCTCCATTCCGTTATGATAATACAAAGACACCTGGACCTGGATATAATATTCATTCTATAATCGCATAACTTGCTTCATCCAGTGAGCCCAACAGGTCATGGTGCAGTGTCCTTTTTTTTTTTTTTCAAGAAAACTTGGTATTGACCAAGATTGACTACGAGGTACTTAGGACCAACATGAGCAAATGAGAGCTCTTTAAATCACCACCCCTACCCCAAACACAAATACAATTTTAAAGGTTGAAGAAGTCACCAAGACTGTTTTTTTGGTGTGTTCTCAGACATCTGGGCCTGAAGTTCATATTTATTCTCTCTCTCTCTCTCTCTCTCTCTCTCTCGATGTTAATGATGATGGTGGTGATCATTCTTCGTTGTAGTAGCAGTGGATGTAGCAGTGTTAACTTTTTTTCTTTTTGTTTCTTTTTTTTTTTGTCGTTATCGTTAATGTTGTTATTGTTATTGTTGT
>NC_134881.1:22761095-22771095 GCF_041734735.1 Babylonia areolata
CACGCACACATACACACTCAGACAAATATGTAACATTTTACGTGTATGACCGTTTCGTTTATAAATTTCCCCGGACAAGTAGGCAGCCATACGCCGTTTTCAGGGGTGGGGGGCGTGGGGGGTTCATTCGTGTTTCCATTACCCACCGAACGCTGACATGGATTACAGGATTTTAACGTGCGGATTTGATCTTTTACGTGCGTATACACATGAAAGGGGTTCAGTACGGGGTCTAGACGCAACAGTTCTGGGTCCTTTCAACTCGTGTGTCGTTCAGTGAGCGAATATATGGAGTGGAGTGATGGCCTAGAGGTAACGCGTCCGCCTAGGAAGCGAGAGAATCTGAGTGCAACGGTTCGAATCACGGCTCAGCCACCGATATTTTCTCCCCTTCCACTAGCTAGACCTTGAGTGGTGGCCTGGGCGCTAGTCATTCGAATGAGACGATAAACCGAGGTCCGGTGTGCAGCACGCACTTAGCGCACGTAAAAGAACCCACGGCAACAAAAGGGTTGTTCCTGGCAAAATTCTGTAGAAAAATCCACTTCGACAGGAAGAACAAATAAAAACTACACTCAGGAATTTTTTTTAATGGGTGGCGCTGTAGTGTAGCGACGGGCTCTCCCTTGGGAGAGCAGCCCGAAATATGTTGTGATAAAAAGAAATACAAATACAAATATGTGTCAGCATGCACCCAGCCGTGTTAAGGGATACGGTCACGGCAATCTTTTCGGTGTACTCCAAACCCCACCACACGTTTGTCAGCATCCCCTAACCCCCTCCCCCAACACACCTAGGTATTTCAGATGGCTGGCTGAGGGTCCCGGGTTCGAATCTCGGCCACGGCGCCTGGTGGGTAAAGGGGTGGAGGTTGTTGTTGGTTTTTTGGGTGTTTTTTTTTCGATCTTCCTGGTCAATTGATGTGCAGACCTGCTGGAACCCGAACTCCCTTCATGTGTACACGCATGCAGAAGATCAACATCTAATATGCTCGTTAAAGATCCCGAAATCCATGCCAGTGTTCGGTGGGTTATGGAAACAAGAACATACTCAGCATGCACATGATGATGGAGTCTCCCGTCGGTCCGACGGATGAGTAGGCAGGCAGGCTTATCTGTTGGTGTGTGTCCTCATATGGGAGAAGAGGCCGATTCTGGATGCGCAGCACTTCCCACAGGTGTTGCAAGGGAAAACGTCTCCAGAAGTTGAGCCCTGCTTCCTTCGCTCACGCTTCTCCTTAATGGCCAGCATTCTCTTGTTTTCAAACGTCTTTATGCCACTAGAGCACAGCATCCTCCAGCGAGAGCGGTCAAGGGCATCAGTTTCCCAGGAAGCGATGTCTATGTCACAGGCTTTGAGGTTTGTTTTCAAGGTGTCCTTGAAGCGCTTGCAGTGTCTTCCAAGTTCACCGTGGCCTTCCTTCAGCTGGCCATACAAAAGCATCTTCAGGATCCTGCTGTCTGTCAT
Source organism: Babylonia areolata (assembly GCF_041734735.1). NCBI lineage: Eukaryota > Metazoa > Mollusca > Gastropoda > Neogastropoda > Buccinidae > Babylonia > Babylonia areolata. The sequence continues at coordinate 22,762,563 of NC_134881.1, forward strand.
GCGGACAACGTGTCCTGTCCAGCGTAGCTGGCACTGGATCAGCAGGCTTTCGATGCCGGGCAGGCCGCTCCTCTCTAGGACCTCTGTGTGACCGGGGCATCTACATGCACACACACCCGAAAACCGCCATGCACCCCTCACTTCCGAAAACAGAATATGTCTGCCTACATGGCGTGGGTGGAAACGGTCATACACGTAATTTTAAACCCACTCTAATTATCACTTAAAGACGTTAAACTAAAGAACGAACGAAACCCACGCGTGCACAATACGAGTGAAGGAGGGAGTCACAGTCCTTGAACGGCGAAGAAGAGGATGGTGGACTTTGCCCTCACCTACCCAGGGAAGAAGACAAAAATGACTGCAGGATTCTTCAAAGACAATAAAACTAAAGTTTATAAAAACCTTTTTGGTGGTGGATGAATCCTCTTTGTTTAGTGGGATACGACGTTTCGAACCATAGGCCCGTTGTCAAGTGATGAGAAGAGGACAGTGTGAATAGGAATGCCTATGTAAGAAAAGGGTGATGACATCTCACTACTTTCTGTTTTGATGGGCTATGCACACTAAAACACTTGCTGATCACCATTCAGTGCATTACATACTCACTCACACACACACACACATACACACACACACACACACACACACACACACACACACACACACACACACATATATATATATATATATATATATATATATATATATATATATATATATATATACACCTACCCAACTTCCCATACTTTGCACTTTACCTGACACTTTAAGGTGAACCCACCTCGGCCCCATTCCATCCACTTATCCTCCTCTTCCCAATATCATGTGACGTGGGAGGGGTGGGTGAAGGGAGGGTGGGGTTCGGGGGGGATGGGGGGGGGAGGTGGAGAGGTGGAGAGGTCAAGAAGAAGACAGATTTTCTTCACTGCTTGCGGTTGCAGTGTTGGTTTGTGCTGTTGGTGTCTTTTTGAGAGGCGGGAAGTGGGAGGGAGAGAGAGGGGTGATGGTGTGGGGTGGTGGTGGTCCGTGTTTGGTTTTCGTTATTTCGTTATTGTTGTGTTTTTTCTCTGTGTGTGTGTGTGTGTGTGTGTGTGTGTGTGTGTGTGTGTGTGTGTGTGTCCTGGTAGCTCAGTTAATATATTTTAGTTTTGTTTTGTTGTGTTGTTTTTGTTGTTTGTAATCGCATGGAATGCTGAAGTGTGTGCCGGTGCATACCTCACAAAGACTGGTTGTACGACAAAGCTGTGGTATGATGTCTATCTCCTTCGGATTTTAATCTCTCTCTCTCTCTCTCTCTCTCTCACTCTCTCCCTTCCTTCCGCCCTCCCTCCCCCCTCTCTCTCTCTCACCCTCCCTTCATCATCCCTCCCTCCCTCCCCCGTCTCTCTTACCCCCCGCCCCCTTCATCCCTCTCTCCGTCTCTTCTCTCTCTGTCTTTCTCTAGAAATGTTGTTTGAACTGACGATGATAAATTGTTTTCGGCAGTCGCGGGTGTCCAAAATAGAATTCATACAAGCGAAATAATCAGTTGATTTTTTTTTTTTTTTACAGGTCCTGTAAATCAGGTCCGCAGACCACGTCTGCAGCGAGAGCAATGTTGCTCGATGATAACTGTCAACAACATTCAGATCAGCATTCAAACTCGGTATTAACTCACTCAGTACGGCCAGTCCCCTCTTCTCCTCTACAGAGACCCCTTGGATGTCCAGTGGGTGTCTGAATGACCCAACCTTTAGCTTCCGTCGTCAGAACTGTGGTATTCTTTGTCAACATTCACCTTTTCAGTATAAGAGCCTTCCGCTTGCAATATTTTGATGATGGTAATTGGGGTGAAACGCTGTTAACGTCGTCTCTTTCGCCGTTCGTATGGAGAGAGTTAACGATTTTGAAGATAACTTTCGTTTTAGATACTATGCGCTGCGAAGGTTATGGAGGCATTTACAGGGGAAAATACTGATTTCAGTGCCAGCTAAACATGTGGTATGTCAATTGTCCAGAAACTGTGTTGTACAAATTCTTAGCTAGATGTGTATATGTCCGTTGTCAAGCCGTTGTGTTGATATTCCATCGGCTGCTTTATAACGAAGTACAACAAGTGTTACAAGAGATGTGGCAATGTACATCTTTTCTTCACTGTGTTTGTGTGTGTGTGTGTGTGTGTGTGTGTGTGTGTGTGTGTGTGTGTGTACGAAGGGGACCAATGATTGTGTGTGTGTGTGTGTATGTGTGTGTGTGTGTGTGTGTGTGTGTGTGTGTGTGTGTGTGTGTGTGTGTGTGTGTGTACGAAGGGGACCAATGATTGTGTGTGTGTGTATGTGTGTGTGTGTGTGTGTGTGTGTGTGTGTGTGTGTGTGTGTGTGAACATGGTCTTTGCCTCCAAACGCTGTCGATGTCATTCCAAACTGGACTCAAACTAAATTTATTTTTTTGTAATGCTACTGATGATGATGATGATGACAATAATAATGATGATGATGATAATAATAACAACAACAATAATAATAATAATATTATTAATGATGATGATGATGATGATGATGATGGCAGTGATGAGCCGTAGGGAGAGTGGGAGGGGTGGGGAGGAAGGGGGAGGGGGAGGGGAAGGAAGGAGGAGAGGGAAGAGAGGGAGGGGGTGTGGCACCAACCACACCAACAGTCCTGTGTCTGCAGACAGGGAGACAAGTGATCACACACTCTACAGGAACCACACGTTCTCTGTGTACACACACAGGGGGGGGGGGGGGGGGGGGTACTGGCCTGCTGGTCATATGTCCGACTTGAAAGCCAGTGTTCCATTTTTGGTTTTTTTCTTAAGATGACGGGCGCAATAGCCGAGCGGTTAAAGCGTTGGACTTTCAATCTGAGGGTCCTGGGTTCGAATCTCGGTAAGGGCGCCTGGTGGGTAAAGGGTGGAGATTTTTCTTTTTTCCGATCTCCCAGGTCAACATTGTGTGCAGACCTGCTAGTGCCTGAACCCCCTTCCTATATAGATAGATGTGTGTGTATGTATGTATGTATGTATTTAATTATATACGCACATGGATTTTTACCCTCCCCCTCCACCCCCACCTCCCTCTACTAGACCTTGATGGTGGTCTGTGTGCTAGTCTTTCTGATGATACGTTAAACCTTTATCACGTGTGCAGCATGCACTACAATACAATACAATACAATACTATAGGACACAATACAATGCAATACAATACAGTACAATACTATAGGACACAATACAATACACCGTATTGACAATGCACAGTCCGATCTACCTCACACACCATTTTTTCCGTCTGATATAACTCTTGGTGAACAGAGGTGAAAATCATGAACAACACAACACACACACACACACACACACACACACACACACACACACACACACACTTATACACACACACAGAAAGAGAGAGACACTGACACTGACACTGACACTAGCTTATTGAATAGGCCACAGTCCCTTTCAATGGGGGTTCACAGTCGACAGATATATCACTATTTACACAATAGAAAAAATAAAATCAAAACAAAACCCATACATGAGTAATCAGCAAATTCATGGATAGGTTCCTTTCCGTGATACCTAGACTAACCGGTTTCTTTAAGTTTCAAGTTTTAATTATCCTTTCACTCCTATTGGAGTATGGAGGATTACTGCAAAATACTCATTTTCGTGCCCATAACAAACATTTCCAAATACACAACAATGTCACATAAAGTTGAGAAAACACAAATGTCTTTTAACTCCAAAAGTATAACTAGGCAACATTTGCAAATCTAATCATCTTACTTACAGCTAAAATGACTTTTTTGCCTCCTTTGAGCATATTACAAAAATTAAAAACCGATTTTGGAGACAAATATTTTTTAGGAACATATCTATTTCTATTAATACGCTCCTTCACATTTGTATATTTTGGTCTGCATTCAAGATCTGAGATCGGAGATTAAAGGCATATAAAAGAAACTTCGCAAAAACAGAAATACTATTTTCTGGAACTCTCACAAATTCGATATTATGATTTTCGAAATTGACAATATTCTGTAAATACTTAGATCTTAAGTCTTCATACTTTGGACACTCAAAAATGAAGTGAATTTCTGTTTCAAGTGAATGACTACAAAATGGACAATTCCAGCTTTCTTGATTACTTGAATAACGGGAGAGAGAGAGAGAGAGAGAGACGCTTTTGACGCTTTGACGCTTTGATGTTTTACTGTCATTGACTGTACAGTCGAGAGAGAGAGAGAGAGAGAGAGAGAGAGAGAGAGAGAGAGAGAGAGAAACAATGCCACAAGCAACAATGCAGAGTTTCACAGACACCAAAGTCCAACCCTCAGCCAACAACTGTACGTACCCCCCCCCCCCCCCCCCCCCCCCCCCCCCCCCCCCCCCCCCCCACCCACACACACACACACCCTCCCCACCACACCTTCCACCCCCCCACCGCCCCCCCTCCCCGCCCCCCCCCCCCCACCCCCACCCCCCCCCCACACATACACACAGTGACATAAATACCTGAAGTGCGGTTCTCAAACACAAAGCGTCAGGGTTCGTGGTTCTGAAAGCAGTCCTTCGAGGAAGTTTTATGACAGTCGGGAGGGGCTGTGTGTGTGTGTGTGTTGGGAGGGGGGGAGCGTGGGGGGGGGGTGAGGAGGGTGGCGAGGGGGGAGGCATTGTGGCTCAGGTGAACAGACACACGGCGTCAGGCCCTCACAAACTGTATATGATTTACAATTTGAACTGCTTTATTCCAAACTTTGTCGTGTTCGTTTTTTGTGCGTTGGACTCGACTGCTTTGGGTCTGAGGGACTGTGTTGTGTTGTGTGAGTGACAAGCCTTTCAATCTACACATTATTTCTTTAATTAATGGGATTAATTATAAAGTTGTATTGTTGTGATTTCTGTGCCTTGTGAACTGTGTTGTGGATATATATATATATATATATATATATATATATATATATATATATATTCCTATCGGATTACCATGGATGTATTGTGTGTCTTGTAAACTGTGCTCTTTGAGTGACGAGCCTTTAAATGTACACACAGTTTCCAATTTATTACTATATAATCATGTATTGTTGTGTAATGCAAGTATTCGTTCGTTCTCTAGTTTAACGTCTTTTCACTGTAAGTGATATTAGACGAGGGAAGGAAAAAAATCGAGTGGGAGGAGGAGGAGGGGGGGGGGGGGAATTACTGTGTACGCATACGAGTAAGTGAAAGTGTGTGTGTGTGTGTGTGTGTGTGTGTGTGTGTGTGTGTGTGTGTGCAAGTATTGTAAACTGTGTTGTGTGAGTGAGTGTCGAGCCTCTGGATGCGAACATAATTTCCTAATGGGATTAATGAAGGTGTATTTTACTGTGTTGTCTATCTTGTAAACTGTGCTGTGTCAGTTACAAGCCTTTGGATGTACAAACTATTTCCTAATGGGATTAATAAAGATGTATTTTAGTGTACTGCATGTCTTGTAAAATGTGTAGTGTGAGTAAAGAGCCTTTGGATATATACACAATTTCCAAATGGATTACTATATGTGTTGTAGTGCATTGTATGTCCTGTAAACTGTGTTATGAGAGCGACGAGCTTTTAGATGCATGTACTGATAATTTCCAAACCTAATTAACGAAGGTGTATTTTAGTGTATTGTATGTCTTGCAAGTTGCGTTGTGTGAACAACGAGCCTTCAAATGTACACATGATTTCCAACTGGATTACTATATAAGTACTGTAGTGTATAGTATATACTGTAAACTGTGTTGTGTGGGTGACGAGCCTTTTAATGTACATTACACATAATTTCCAACGGGATTTCTGAAGATGCATTGTATGTAAGCATTGTGCCAAAGGTCCCCCTCTTAGCAAGGCTGTTGGCAAGCTGTGTCTCTTGGCAGTCATGCCAGGGAGACGATACACCAACACACACCCTCACCCCACCACCAACCCTGTCACACATACCCCTACACATACACCACTTTGCTTGAGGGCCGGGAATGTTGGCCATGATGACCAGTGATGGGTCACTGTTGGGGTTCTCGTTTCAGTTTCAGTTTCGGTTTCTCAATGACGCGGCACTGCGTTCGGACAAATCCATATACTGTACACCACATTATGGTAAGGAGATACCTGCCCAGCAGCATCACCCATCGCATTTAGTCAGGCCTTGAGTGCATGTTCATATTTATGTATGTGTGTACCTAACAGAGGGGACAATTCTTTTGTTGCCGTGGATTCTTTATTTCAGTGCGCCAAGTGCGTGCCGCACACGGGACCTTGCTTTATCGTCCCATCCGAATGACTAGTTGCTGAGTTTGACTTTTCCAGTCAGGTTTAGGAGAAAGAGCGATAGCGGGAATCGAACCCAGACCCTCACGGACACAGCATTGGTAGATGAGCCTCTTAACCATGCAGGGGTGCTGGACAGGGGGTGGAGGGTGGGGGTGGCGCCGTGTTGGTAGTGTGCGACTCAGTGGTTAAGCTTAGTCTTTTGTCAAAGACTATGACTCTCAAACTACGAGGCTAAATTGTACTGGCTCTTAGTGCTGCAGCCTTGGGGGCTTGCTGGCCTTTGGGAACCATCCTAACGCCGACTGTCCTAAACCCTCTTGACCGAGAGAGTGGGGATGTAACTACGGCAAGACACTCTCCGCTATAATCAAATTCTAGCCCAGATAGTCGGGACAGCAGTTACCTCATCTGCTGTCCTGATGTTCATAGTCGAACACTACTGACTATCATCATACATGGTTAGACAGAATGCACATTGGCAGAGACCTAGTCTCACAACCGACGTCCCTGGAGGAACCTGTTACTGAACACTTCTTTGGTTCGGCGCTTCAGTGACTCTTCACAGAGTTAATCAAGGGAGAATAAGAAGCAGCAGAAGAAGGAGATAGTCGCAACCTCCATGTTTGAGGGAATGGAGAGGACCTTGACGTCGTAAGACGTGTATTCATACATCCTACACTGAATGGAGATCTCTTACAAGACAAGGAAAGACAGGACAAGACAAGATAAAAGACGAGACAAAAAAACTATTATAGTTCAGGAAACTCCGTTAGGGGTACATGATATCGTTACACTCTTCGTACAATCAATTTACGAGTCAGACGTGTTCGACTATGGCCATCAGAACAGCAGAGGAGGCAACTGCTGTCCTGACTATCTGGGCTAGAATTCGATTGAAGTGGAGAGTGTCTTGCCCAAGTTACATCCCCACTCTCTCGGCCAGCAGGGTTTTAGGACAGTCGGCGTTGAGATGGTCCCCAAAGGCCAAGTAGCCCCCAAGGCTGCAGCACCAAGAGCCCATACAACCAATACAAGGCATGAAACAAACAAACGTGGCACTGTGCTTAGAATCGAGGACGCTGGCCATACCAGCCGGTCGGCGCGAGCCTGGTGACTGACAAACGTCGCTGACCATTGGAGGCACACAAGAATGTCAGCTCAAATGACGCTGCGAGCAAGTGAAAGCTTGTCGTGAAGCAATTCATCGAAGCCAGCTGAGCACTCGGCTACACATATGAAGTTACCGCTTCGCGCTGACACGGGTAGCAAAATGGCTGATTGAACACTTCCGCTGGCTTCAGTTTGCAAAGGGGCTCAAAGAAGATATGCGCTGTCACCTGTTTTTAGAATAGTGGTCACTGACCCGCGGACAGCGGTCAGCATTGACCACGTGGTCAGGCAGCTGTGGGTTTTGATGCTGATAACAAAGTAGACAGGGCTGACCCAGTGGGTGGTGGGCGTGATGCAGTGGGAGCTAGGTCAATGCACTGTGCACTTACAATTGTCTGTTATCTGTATTCATGGCAATATCACACACACACACACACACACACACACACACACACACCTGCAGTGGAAAATGTAAATGCTGATGACAGTGTTGATGGCAGTGATGCACGTGTGTCTTACAGAACCTTGACCTTGACCTACGCTCTGCGCGGTGACCACGTGACTGGAGGTCTGAGGTCAGGCTGCCTGCTGCCCGGATGATGTAAACACAGTGACGTCAGAGTGTGTCCACCACCACCACCATCGTGTATCACCCCCCTCCACCATCTCTTGTTTCCTCACTATGCTTCTCATCATCTTGATCGGTCAGGGTTTGTTTTTTCCTCGGTGTGTGTGTGTGTGTGTGTGTGTGTGTGTGTGTGCGTGCGTGTGTGTGTGTGTGTGTGTATGTGTGTGTGTGTGTGTGTGCGTGTGTGTGTGTGTGTGCGTGCGTGTGTATGTGTCTGTGTGTGTGTGTGTCTGTGTGTGTCTGTGTGTGTGTGTGTGCGTGCGTGCGTGTGTCTGTGTGTGTGTGTGTGTGTGTCTGTGTCTGTGTGTGTGTGTGTGTGTGCGTGTGTGTGTCTGTGTGTGTGTCTGTGTGTGTGTGTGTGTGTGCGTGCGTGCGTGTGTCTGTGTGTGTCTGTGTGTGTGTGTGTGTGTGTGCGTGCGTGTGTCTGTGTGTCTGTGTGTGTGTCTGTGTGTGTGTGTGTGTGAATGTGTGTGTGTGTGTGTGAATGTGTGTGTGTGTGTGTG
>NC_134881.1:22781095-22803595 GCF_041734735.1 Babylonia areolata
GGGTTTGGGAAGGGTGGTGATTGATGTTGTCATGGTGAGGATGACTGTTGTCATCGTGATGATTGTCGTTGTCACGGTGATGATGATGATGATGATGGTGATGATGTTTTGCAGATGGAGGCGCTTCAGACGCCAGTGTTGAGCATCAAGCGGGATAGCCTCAATGATGCAGACTGCAACAACAATCTGCAACTTGGCGTCAACACAATCTTCAGCATTGAGGTACCACCCCCCCATGTCCCCCATCCCCCCCGCCCTCCCCCCCCCCCCCCCCGTCCCCCTTCCGCACGCCTGCTCTCATCCCACTGCTCTCCTGTGGTAGTGCTGTGTGTCCTGTGGAGGAACGTGCTCACCGCTCATCCCAAGTTTGACTGGAAAATCAAACTGAGCGTCTGGTCTTTCGGTTGAGACGATAAACCGTGGTCCCATGTGAAGCACGCACTTGGCGCACTGAAAAAAGAACCCATGGCAACGAGAGCGTTGTCCTCTGGCAAAATTATGTAAAAAGAAATCCAGTCTGATAGGAACACAAATACATAAGCATGCACTCCAGACCTGACTAAGCGCGCTGGGTTATGCTGCTGTCAGGCATCTGCCTAGCAGATGTGGTGTAGCGTATATGGCTTTGTCCGAATGCAGTGACGCTTCCTTGAGAAACTGAAACTGTTCCTGTCACATCTGACCTCAGCATTCTGAGGAAATCATGTTTGTGGAATAAACCACACTCTGTTTATCATTTATCTATTTGTGTGTGTGGTGTATGTATTTCACACTGTCTTTACAATTGAGGGGGTACTTTTATGTTGCATCATAGTATACCATTGAGATGTTGTGGTGTGTTATAGTGTGTTGTGTGGTTTGGTTTGGTGTTATGTAGTGTGGAGTGGTGTGGTCTGATTATTTATGGTGGTGCGGTGTGACTTTATGTGGTGTGATGTGGGGTACTCTGCTGTGGCGTCGTTTTCTTGTGAAGTGTGGTTTTGATGTGGTGCGATGTGATGTGATGCGAAGAAGTGATGTGGTATGATGTGAAGTATGATATGTGGCGTGGTGTCGTGTGATGTGACATGGTGTAGTGTGACGTGATGCGGTGTGACGTGGTGTGATATGTCACGGTGTGGTGCGATCTGACGAGTGTGTTGCGAAGTGATGTGGTATGATGTGGTGTGGTGTGATGCGATGTGGTGTGATGTTGTATGATGCGATGTGGTGTGGTATATGTGGCATGATATGGTACGGTGTTGTGTGATGTGATGCGATGCGCTGTCATGTGGTGTGATGTCACACGGTATGATGTGGTGTGAGTGTGGTGTGATGTGGTATGGTGTGTCGTGTCGCGGTGTGGTGTGGTGTGGTGTGATGTGTCGTGTCGTGGTGTGGTGTGGTGTGGTGTGATGTGATTCAATATAGTGTGTGTAATATGACGTGGTATGACGTGTGGTGCGATGTTGTGTGCGGTATGAGGTGGTGCCATAAGAGGTGGTGTGATGTGGTGTGATGTGTGATGTGGCGTGGTACGCTGATGTGGTATGACGTGGTGGTGGTGGTGTGTGATATGACGTGATGACTTTCGATGTATGACGTGGGTATGATGCGGTGTGTGGTGCGATTACGTGTGATGCCTAGCGCGCGCGCGCGCGCGCGCGCGCGCGTGTGTGTGTGTGTGTGTGTGAACTGATGATGTGTGATGATTACGATGTGGTATGATGGTGCATGGCGATGTGGTATGCTGTGATGTGGTATGCTGTGGTGTGGTCAGGGCGGGAACACGGGGCAGGCCTTTGAGCTGACCAACTCGCGGTCAGGCGTCCTGGCTGTCAAACGATGGCTGGACTACGAGAACAACGACCGTCACTTCTTCCTCAACCTCTCCGTGGCTGACAAGGTCAGTTACCTCCCTTTTCACTGCCCAGACACGTGTGTCGTGATGATCAATACAATAAAAAAATAATAATAAAAATAATAATAATTGAAGAAACAACAACATCAAATAATAATATGATTTCTTTTTTTTTCTTTCTTTCTTTTTTTTTTTTTTTTTTTTTGACAAGTAGTTTTGGTACATTTGAGTGCGTGTCACAACCAGTGTGTGTGTGTGTGTGTGTGTGTGTGTGTGTGTGTGTTGGCGGGTATGAAAATATAACTATACGTTTATGCGTGCGTGCGTGCGTGCGTGCGTGCGTGTGTGTGTGTGTGTGTGTGTGTGTGTGTGTGTGTGTGTGTGTGTGTGTGTTGGCGGGTATGAAAATATAACTATACGTTTATGCGTGCGTGCGTGCGTGTGTGTGTGTGTCTGTTTGTCTGTATGTATGTATGTCTGCCTGTATAACTCTCACATTGTGTGTGTGTGTGTGTGTGTGTGTGTGTGCAGGACAGGCCAGACCGGAAGTCCTACACGACAGTGGAGGTGACGGTGAAGGACATTGACGACAATGCCCCGGTGTTTGCTGACCACTCCTACCGCCTGCACGTGCCGGAGCAGGTCTGTCCCTTCCGCCCTCCGCTATTGTCTGTCCCTCTGTCCCTCTGTCTGTCCCTCTGTCCCTCTAGAGGGTCTGTCCCTCTGTCTGTCTGTCCTTCTGTCCCTCTGTCCCTCTAGAGGGTCTGTCCCTCTGTCTGTCTGTCCCTCTGTCCCTCTAGAGGGTCTGTCCCTCTGTCTGTCTGTCTAGGTCTGTCCCTCTGTCTGTCCCTCTGTCCCTCTAGAGGGTCTGTCCCTCTGTCTGTCTGTCCCTCTGTCCCTCTAGAGGGTCTGTCCCTCTGTCTGTCTGTCCTTCTGTCCCTCTGTCCCTCTAGAGGGTCTGTCCCTCTGTTTGTCTGTCCCTCTGTCCCTCTAGAGGGTCTGTCTCTCTGTCTGTCCCTCTGTCCCTCTAGAGGGTCTGTCCCTCTGTCTGTCTGTCCCTCTGTCCCTCTAGAGGGTCTGTCTCTCTGTCTGTCTGTCCCTCTGTCCCTCTAGAGGGTCTGTCCCTCTGTCTGTCTGTCCTTCTGTCCCTCTGTCCCTCTAGAGGGTCCGTCCTCTCTGTCTGTCCCTCTGTCCCTCTAGAGGGTCTGTCTCTCTGTCTGTCCCTCTGTCCCTCTAGAGGGTCTGTCCCTCTGTCTGTCTGTCCCTCTGTCCCTCTGTCTGTCCCTCTGTCTCCTCTGTCTGTCCCTCTGTCTGTCCCTCTGTCCCTCTGTCTGTCCCTCTGTCTGTCCCTCTGTCCCTCTGTCCCTCTGTCTGTCCCTCTGTCCCTCTGTCCCTCTAGAGGGTCTGTCCCTCTGTCCCACTGTCTGTCCCTCTGTCCCTCTGTCTGTCCCTCTGTCCCTCTAGAGGGTCTGTCCCTCTGTCTGTCTGTCCCTCTGTCCCTCTAGAGGGTCTGTCCCTCTGTCTGTCCCTCTGTCCCTCTGTCTGTCCCTCTGTCTGTCCCTCTGTCCTTCTGTCTGTCCCTCTAGAGGGTTTGTCCTTCTGTCTGTCCCTCTGTCCCTCCTGAGGGTCTGTTCCTCTGTCTATCTGTCCCTATGTCTATCTCTCTGAGAATCTGGCCTTCTGTCTGTCTGTCCCTCTGTGAATCTGGTCCTCTGTCTGTCTGTCCCTCTGTGAATCTGGCCCTCTGTCTGTCTATCCCTCTGTCTGTTCCTCTATTTGTCTATCCCTATGTCTATCTCTCTGAGAATCTGGCCCTCTGTCTGTCTGTCCCTCTGTTTATCCCTCTGTGAATGTGGCCCTGTGTCTGTCTTATCTCTCTGTCTGTCTGTTGCTCTGTCTGTCCATCCCTCTGTCTGTCTGTTCCTCTGTCTGTCTGTCTGTCTGTCTATCCCTCTCTGAATCTGGCCCTGTGTCTGTCTATCTATCTGTGAGTTTAAATCTGTCTGTTCCTCTGTATGTCCGTCGGTTAGTCTGGTCTGCTGGACAAAATGTGTCACATGGTCGGTCATATTGCAATGTGCCATATGTAGTGTCATGTTGCAGAACACACTGTCACACAGTGGCGTCATGTTGCAGAACACACTGTCACACAGTGGTGTCATGTTGCAGAACACACTGTCACACAGTGGCGTCATGTTGCAGAACACACCGTCACACAGTGGTGTCATGTTGCAGAACACACTGTCACACAGTGGTGTCATGTTGCAGAACACACTGTCATACAGTGGCGTCATGTTGCAGAACACAAGGTCACGCAGTGGTGTCATGTTGCAGAACACACTGTCATACAGTGGCGTCATGTTGCAGAACACACCGTCACACAGTAGCGTCATGTTGCAGAACACAAGGTCACGCAGTGGTGTCATGTTGCAAAACACAAAACTGCAGGTCAACAGCAGTGTGACACATGTTGCAGGAAAACAGCAGTGTGACATAGTGATGACACGTGTTGCAGGACAACAGCAGTGTGACACATGTTGCAGGACAACAGCAGTGTGACACATGTTGCAGGACAACAGCAGTGTGACACAGTGATGACACATGTTGCAGGACAACAGCAGTGTGACACAGTGATGACACATGTTGCAGAGCAGTGTGACACATGTTGCAGGACAACAGCAGTGTGACACAGTGATGACACATGTTGCAGGACAACAGCAGTGTGACACAGTGATGACACATGTTGCAGGACAACAGCAGTGTGACACATGTTGCAGGACAACAGCAGTGTGACACAGGGATGACATTTTGCCAGACAACAGCAGTGTGACACATGTTGCAGGTCAACAGCAGTGTGACACATGTTGCAGGACAACAGCAGTGTGGCAAATGTTGCAGGACAACAGCAGTGTGACACAGTGATGACACATGTTGCAGGACAACAGCAGTGTGACACATGTTGCAGGACAACAGCAGTGTGACACATGTTGCAGGTCAACAGCAGTCTGTCTGACACAGTGATGACACATGTTGCAGGACAACAGCAGTGTGACACAGTGATGACACATGTTGCAGGTCAACAGCTGTGTGACACAGTGATGACACATGTTGCAGGACAACAGCAGTGTGGGAGTGTGGCTGGTGACTGAGCCACCAGTGTCTGTCCTTGACCCTGACCAGGACGTGGAAAAACCTGAGGGCTTGATCGTCTCCCTTTACAGTGCGTATACCTGTCGGTGTGTGTGTGTGTGTGTGTGTGTGTGTGTGGAAGGGGTGTGAGGTGTGTGTGTGTGTGTGTGTGTGTGTGTGTGTCTTTGTGTGAGGATGTATATGTCGGTGAGTTTATGAGTGTGTGTTTATGTATTGGGAGGTATGTGTATTTGTATGTGTCTGCGCGCGTGTGTTCACGTGTGCGCGGTGTGTGTATGTGAGTGTGTGTGTCTGTGTGTGTGTGTGTGTGTGTGTGCGTGTGTGTGTGCGTGCGTGTGTGTGTGTGTGTGCGTGCGTGCGTGTGTGTGTGTGCGTGCGTGAGGGAATGAAGAGACCTTTTGATATGTTGACAGACGCCAGTGACGGCACCAAGGTCAAGGTCAATGACAGTGGCGCCGTACAGCTGCAGACGACCTTTGACCGGGAGGAGATGTCAGAGTTCACTGTAGTCCTCAAGGTCATCTGCTCTCTCTCTCTCTCTCTCTCTCTCTCTCTCGATAAAGCTGCCATTCATTGTGATACAGTACATACCTTTGCTTTGAAAAAAATTCTAGGTGTAGACAGGCAAGCGCCCAACGATTTAATTTATGATGAAACGAATAGATATCCGATATATTTAGTTTCGGCAGTTAGATGTATTCGTTACTGGCTCAGATTATTACAAATGGAAGATAGCAGAATACCACGCAAAGCTTATAATATGTTATATGATTTAGATGCTAGAGGCAGAGTGAATTGGGTAACTATAAGATTCGTCATCGTTTGTTTGAGTGTGGTTTTGGTTTTGTTTGGTTAAACCAAGGTGTTGGCAGGCGTTTATCTCTGTTTTTCGCCAACGATTGATAGATTGTAGATGGTAGAAATGGTCTGATCACATACAAAATAGTGAACGGTTTAGTTTTTATAAGAATTTTTGCAACATGTCTGATCTGAAACCTTACTTTGTGTTAAATATGGATAGACATTTAAAATATATAACGACTAGATTTAGATTAGATATTTCGGAATTAGCGGTCCATCATTACAGATACAGAAAATGTAATGATAGTAATTTAATTTGTCCATTATGTAATGACTCACAAGACAACGAGATACATTTTGTTCTTTGTTGTCCATCTCTTAAGAACATTCGAGAAGAATTCATTCCACCTAAATATTATAGACAACCTACATTGTTTGAATTGAACTTATTGATGTCATCAACATCTCCTGAAACTGTTCGAAAGCTTTCTCTATTTTTATTTAAAGCTTTCAAATTCAAAGAAATCGTAACTTCGTGACAGCATTTTATTGTTCTACAGACCGAACCATAGCACTGCTTTACTTATATGTTTGTTTAATTGAATATTAGGACGTTAACAGGCTTTGCAACGTGATGTTTGTCTGTATATAAAATAATATTATTCACATACCCCTTCATGAGGGGCCTAGGCCTATACATAATTAAACCATCTGGAATCTGGAATCTCTCTCTCTCTCTCTCTCTCTAATTGTCTAGCTGTCTGTCTGTCTATCTTTCTGCATGTGCCCCTCTGTCTCTGTCCCTCTGTCTGTCTGTGTGTCTGTCTCTCTCTTTCTCTGTGTGTGTCTGTCTTGTACAAGAAAATGAAAAAAATGTTTTGCCTTGTCTTTTCCTCATACGCACACACACGTACACGCACAAACACACACACACACACACGCGCGTGCGCGCATGCTCGCACGCACACACGCACAAACAAACACACACACACACACACACACATACACACACAATCACACACACACACACACACACACACACACACACACACACACACACAACCACAAACACAAACGGACTAACAAACACTTGTCTTTGTCTCTCTCTCTCACACACACACACACACACCAAACACACACACACACACACACACACACACACACACACACACACACACACACACGCGCACGCACGCACGCACGCTTCACGCTTTCGTTCGCTTCACTCTGTACAGGTGCAACAGGACGTCAGCACCTGGATGTCATCCACCGTGACCTTGACCGTGATCATCGATGACGTCAACGACAACCGACCCCTGTTTGACCCCAGCGTGTACCACTTCACTCTGCCCGAACACTCGCCGGCCTTGACCTCTGTGGGGCTGCTCTTCGCCAAGGATCGTGATGAGGTCAGTCTTATCGTAAACCTGCGACGTAGAGGGCAGGGGGGAGCCTTGTCTGGTCTGGTCCTGTCGTGTCGTGTCGTGTCGTGCCGTGCCGTGCCGTACCGTGCCGTGCCGTGTCTGGTCTTGTACTGTCCTGTCTGGTCTTGTCTGGTCTGGTCTTGTAGTGTTCTGTCTGGTCCTGTCTTGTCTTGTCTGGTCTTGTCTGGTCTTGCATGATGTTGTGTACTGTTGTCTTGTTGTGGGTGTTTTTGTTATGCTATTTTTGTCTTGTCTTGAACTGTGTTGTACTGTGTTGTATTGAAATGCAGGAGGAAGGTGGCAGAATGGTTAAGACGCTCAGCTGCCAATACAGAGAGACCGTGAGGGTGTGGGTTCGAATTCCGCTCTCGCCCTTTCTCGCAAATTTGACTGGAAAATCAAACTGAGTAGTCTAGTCTTTCAGATGAGACGATAAACCGTGGTCCTGTGTGCAGCACGAACTTGGCACTAAAAAGAAACCAAGGCAACGAGAGTGTTGTCCTCTGGCAAAATTCTGTAAAAGGAAATCGACTCCGATAAGTACACAAATAATTATATTAGAAGCATGCACTCAAGGCCTGACTAAGCGCGTTGGGTTATGCTGCTGGTCAGGCATCTGCCTAGCAGATGTGGTGTAGCGTATATGGATTTGTCCGAACGCAGTGACGCCTCCTTGAGAAAACTGAAATTGAAATTGAAATGCGGTGTGGTTAGGGTGGTGTGGTGTGTTGCGTTGCGCTGAATTGTGTTGCGTTGTATTATGTTTTTGTCTCAGTGTGAAATCCTTTCCTTGGAGGCCGCGTCGCCAGTGCGTAACGCCAGCCCCACCCCCCCACCCCCCACACCCCCCTTTTTTTTCTTTTTTTCGTTTTTTTTTCCCCCGCCTTTCTCTGAAAGCGTAATTGTTTGGTTATCAAAGTGAAATGTTCCATCTAATTTACCAGGCACAACACATGTGCTGCCGTGGGTTCTTTCTTCTTTGAAGCGCGTACTTCAGTTGCATACGGGACCCCGGTTTATCGTCACATTCGAATGACTAGCGTCCAGACCACCACTCAAGGACTTGTGGAGGAGGAGGAGGAAATGCTTGCTAATGTGAGATTCCATCCCGCGCGCTCGGGTTCTCTTGCTTCCTTGGCAAACGCATTGACACTAGGCCATCACTAACGTTGAAAACGAAATGGTTTCGATCCTTGTTTAAATCTTATTCAGTGTCCCCGCATGACAGATTCCTTCATGAACACACCACAAACATCTACCCGGAGATCTTGTTTTCCACACGGGGTGTGAGTACTGCACTGTGTTGAAGAGGGGGGTGGGTGGGGGTGGAGAATGGTGTTGGTAACAGCGGTGATGACAACTGTGTTTTAATACGACGTGCGTTACGAAAAAAAAAAAAAAACAAAAAAAAAACAGTAGGGGAATCTTTGTTTATTGCCCCGTCATACGCACTGGTGATTGTAGACATCAAGTTTAAGTCTTACTCTCACAGTCCGAAAACCTATACAATAAAATACAATACAATACAATACGTCTTTATTAATCCGGTTGGGAATTGCGTGTGCATTCAAAAAGCTGGTCACTGATAATACTCAGTCTTACAGTCCGCAGTCGAGTCTGATATATCTATGGACATGGCAAACGTTTAACTTAAAAGTGAAAAGGTTCGATTACATTACGTACATGCGAAACAACAACTGCTGCGCTTTTAATTGATTAATTAATTTATTTATTTATTCATTTATTTATTTATCTATTTATTTATCGATTTATTTTTCACTCAAGGGAGACAATGCTGTCTTCAACTACACGCTGCTGTCCCATGGTGCCCTGTTCACCATGGAGACGTACGGTGGAGGATCGTTTGGGGTTTTACGTGTCCTCAACTCTACCCTGCTGGATCGGGAGGACAGTCCGGAGCTGTTGGTCAAGGTGAGTGAGTAACCGGTGTGCAGTGGTCGTGGCTACAGCCTTCAACCAGAAGCAGAGGAGTCCATGCCTGGATTCAGCAGTCCCGTAGGTTTTGTGACTTGAGGGATGATGTCCAAGTTCAGTACGCTGAAATTCTGGGAACTGTTTCATCGGAGCTTTTTGTGCGTTTTTGCAATGTAGGTATATGAGGAAATGGCATGTTTAGTATGATGAATTCTGGGAACAATTTTAACGAACCTTTTCGTGCGTTTTGCAACGAAGGTATATGAGAAAATGCCATGTTTAGTATGATGAATTCTGGGAACAATTTTAACGTTAGTGCGTTTTGCAACGAAGGTATAATTATGAGAAAATGGCACGTTTAGTATGATGAATTCTGGGAATAATTTTAACGAACCTTTTCGCGCGTTTTGCAACGAAGGTATATGAGAAAATGCCATGTTTAGTATGATGAATTCTGGGTACAATTTTAACGTTAGTGCGTTTTGCAACGAAGGTATATGAGAAAATGCCATGTTTAGTATGATGAATTCTGGGAACAATTTTAACGAACCTTTTCGTGCATCTTGCAGTGAAGGTATATGAGAAAATGCCATGTTTAGTATGATGAATTCTGGGAACAATTTTAACGTTAGTGCGTTTTGCAACGAAGGTATATGAGAAAATGGCATGTTTAGTATGATGAATTCTGGGAACAATTTTAACGAACCTTTTCGTGCGTTTTGCAACGAAGGTATATGAGAAAATGCCATGTGTAGTATGATGAATTCTGGGAACAATTTTAACGTTCGTGCGTTTTGCAACGAAGGTATATGAGAAAATGCCATGTTTAGTATGATGAATTCTGGGAACAATTTTAACGAACCCTTTCGTGCGTTTTGCAATGAAGGTATATGAGAAAATGCCATGTTTAGTATGATGAATTCTGGGAACAATTTTAACGTTAGTGCGTTTTGCAACGAAGGTATATGAGAAAATGGCATGTTTAGTATGATGAATTCTGGGAACAATTTTAACGAACCTTTTCGTGCATCTTGCAGTGAAGGTATATGAGAAAATGCCATGTTTAGTATGATGAATTCTGGGAACAATTTTAACGTTAGTGCGTTTTGCAACGAAGGTATATGCGAAAATGTCATGTTTAGTATGATGAATTCTGGGAACAATTTTAACGAACCCTTTCGTGCGTTTTGCAACGAAGGTATATGAGAAAATGCCATGTTTAGTATGATGAATTCTGGGAACAAATTTAACGTTCGTGCGTTTTGCAACGAAGGTATATGAGAAAATGGCATGTTTAGTATGATGAATTCTGGGAACAATTTTAACGTTAGTGCGTTTTGCAACGAAGGTATATGAGAAAATGGCATGTTTAGTATGATGAATTCTGGGAACAATTTTAACGAACCTTTTCGTGCATCTTGCAGTGAAGGTATATGAGAAAATGCCATGTTTAGTATGATGAATTCTGGGAACAATTTTAACGTTAGTGCGTTTTGCAACGAAGGTATATGCGAAAATGCCATGTTTAGTATGATGAATTCTGGGAACAATTTTAACGAACCCTTTCGTGCGTTTTGCAACGAAGGTATATGAGAAAATGCCATGTTTAGCATGATGAATTCTGGGAACAATTTTAACGTTCGTGCGTTTTGCAACGAAGGTATATGAGAAAATGGCATGTTTGGTATGATGAGTTCTGGGAACAATTTTAACGTTAGTACGTTTTGCAACGAAGGTATATGAGAAAATGTCATGTTTAGTATGATGAATTCTGGGAAGAATTTTAACGAACCTTTTCGTGCGTTTTGCAACGAAGGTATACGAGGAAATGGCATGTTTAGTATGATGAATTCTGGGAACCATTTTAACGAACCTTTTCGTGCGTTTTGCAAAGCAGGCACAGGAGAAATGATATGTTGCGTGCAACTGGCCCTTCTTATGAAGAAGAATTAGGTGTAATACGACAGAATGTGACCCACTGTGATCACAAACAGGAACCGATGCTTCCCGTCTCAAGCTGTCATGTTGTTAATTTTCTTTACTGTTGTTTTTCTAAGTTGTTATTTTGTTGTTGTTTTTATCGTTTCACGGTTTTAACCTTTTTTTCCTCGGTGGTTTTCGACTCTATTTCGCACGTATCCTCAAGTCGGTAAAATCTGATTGCAGTATTCTGAAATTCAGGGACCCGTTTTAATAGTAATTTTCGCGTATGGATCAAACGATGTCACAATTAATATGTAGATCATTTGGTCTATTTTTTCAGTGGTGTTTGACTCGATCTATTTTGAGGGCTATTGTATTGTTTTGACACAGATTCAGTCGCTAAGCTAGCGTGAAGCCATCTTGTTTGGTCTGAAAAATCGTCTGGCAATGACACATTCGTTCAGACTGTTGCAATCAGAAAGCCGCAGATGTATTTTATGTGTGCATGGATTATAAATGTGCAATTAGTGTGTCAGGTACATGATAGTTTGATTTTAAATACTATCAGTGTGTTAGCTATGTGATAATTATGTGGACTATAAAATAATGTACAATTAGTGCTCTAGGTATAAAATAAGGGGATGGATTATAACTGTACAATTAGTGTGACAGGTATATTATGTGTGGATTATGTATGTACAGTTTGTGTGTTAGGGATTTGATGTGTGAATCACAAATGTACAGTTAGTGTGTCAGATATCAGATGTGTTGATTATAAATGTACAATGAGTGCTTTAGGTATATGATTTGGGAATGGATTTTCAATGTACAATGAGTGTGTTAGGTATATGATGTGAGAACTGGTGATAAATGCGCAGTTAGTGTGCCAGGTATATGATGTGTGGATTATAAAAGCACGGTTAGTGTTCGCATGACCATGGCAACGTTTCGTCACCGTGGCAACGTTTCGCCACAGCGCTTTTGTTGTTGTTGTTGGTGGTGGTGGTGGTGGTGGTGGTTGTGGTGGTGTTTTAGAGAAGCAAAGGAAAAAGATGAGAGAGATGATGATGTGCTACGACTTCAGACAAGTGATCGTAGGAATTCAGTAAGTCTGAGTGCGTTTTACAGTGATTGTGTGTGTGTGTGTGTGTGTGTGTGTGTGTGTGTGTATGTGCGTGTGTATGTGTTTGTATGTGTAAGTGTGTGTGTGTGTGTGTGTGTGCGTGCGCGAGTGTGTGTATGTATGTGTTTGTGTGTGCGTGTGTGTGTGTTTGTATGTGTATGTGTGTTTGTGTGTGTGAGTGTGTGTGTTTGTGTGTGTGTGTGTGTGTCTGCGCGCGCGCGCGCGAGTGTGTGTATGTATGTGTTTGTGTGTGCGTGTGCATGTGTTTGTATGTGTGTGTGTGTGTGTGTGTGTGTGTGTGTGTGTGTGTGTGTGTGTCTGACAGGTTGGCAC
The DNA here is from genome assembly GCF_041734735.1 of Babylonia areolata. NCBI lineage: Eukaryota > Metazoa > Mollusca > Gastropoda > Neogastropoda > Buccinidae > Babylonia > Babylonia areolata. The sequence goes on from NC_134881.1 coordinate 22,793,625, forward strand.
ACAGGAACTGCGGGCGGAGGAGGGGGGAGACTGCAGTGGGGGTTACTGTGAGGTCACGGTCAAGGTCACCCTGCTGGACATCAACGACCACTCGCCCGTCTTTGGCCAGTCCAGTTACAACGCCACGAAGTTGGATTACGTAGCCCATGACGTCATCATCACCGTTAGTCTCTGTCTCTGTATCTGTGTGTGTGTGTGTGTGTGTGTGTGTGTGGTGTGTCTGTGAAATTTGAGTGGTTTTATGTCACTGTGCGTGAATGTGTGTGTGTGTATAAGTGTTTGTGTGTGTGTGTGTGTGTGTGTGTGTGTGTGTGGTGTGGGTCTGTGGAATTTGGGTGGTTTTACGAGAAGAGAAAACGTAACGCCACAATGTGTTTTTACTATTCGAAATGTATTTCTTTTCGCAGAATTTTATCAAAGAGTATTTCGTTTCGCAGAATTTTTGCCAGGGACAATGTAGAGTAGGTTGGCCTAATTTCGAACAGCGTGTTATTGTGAACGGTTCGTGTACCGCCCCACTTCGAAGCGTTATCACCAGACATGTTTCACAGTTCAAAGTCTGCTCCGACCTCGTTCTGATAACCTAATGAATATTCATTTCCAAAGCCTAGTCAAACATCATCTATTTCTGTCTATTTCCGCGCTCTTTCTTCGCAAACGTCCCCTCAAAATCCTAAAATCAAGGGAAGAAAGTAGTAGGACTTTAACTTTGACACGGTTTGAAATAGCTGATTTAATTGGATATGTTAAATGATTTGTGAATTCCAGTCCTGGGAGAATGTTTAAGAAAGCATGTTGGTGACAAGCCTAGAACGTCAGTTTTGACAGAAATTTCCAAAAGTGTCGTTTGCAATCAGACCGTAGGATATTTTGACGCGAGTCTATTTGCAAACAATGCTACACAGTTATTGAGCGCTCTCAAAAGGGTTTGTGATGTGGGGGTTTGTGTGTTTAATTGTGTGTTAGTGTGTGTGTGTGAGTGTGTGTGTGTGTGTGTGTGTGTGTGTGTGTGTGTGTGTGTGTGTGTGTGTGTGATCAAAACCAATAGTACAACAATCTGGTGCGATATTCCAACAATATGTTGAGTCTAATGAGTTTAAGAACTGCTTCTGTTTTAATGGTAAGCATGTACCCAAACCCGTTGTCCGCACTTAAACTTACCCGTTCGCATTTACCCTCATACACCCCTGCTATCTAAACCGTTGAAAAACGCTGCAAAAGGGGAGTAGACGAACTTTTCCTGGTGCAGCAGTCAGTCGGAGAAAGCCTTTAAAAACAGAAGAGCGAAATTTGACGATCGTATAACCTGCTATCTGTACAACACACACGTTGAGCTGGTCGCTTCGACTGGATTGTTTGCAACTAGGCCTACATACACTAATATATTATGTTATGAATGATATGAACGGGTTTCACTCCTCCTCTACGCCACAGATCAGCGCCACTGACGATGACTCCGGAGACAATGGTCACGTGGTGTACGCCGTGCGGAGCTTGCCGGGGCCTGGGGTGTGTGCTGACGTCACGATCAACGCAACGAGCGGTGACGTCAGTGTGGGGCAGAGCGTCACTCGGGCCGTGACGTGTTTGGTGCTGGTGGACGCCTGTGACAGCCCCGCTGTGTCACAAACCAGGTGGGTGCAGGGATTGTGGGGGTACAGAACCAGATCTTTCTCTTCCGCATGGAAATCTCATTTATTTCCAGCCATTCAAATCAGTAAATAACTCCTTGTCTTCATTTTATATTTCAGTCATTTTTTTTTTTTTTTACTTCTATTATTTTGACTATTTTAAAACGTACACAAGTTCATCTGCCTTGAACGGCCAAGATATGCTTACGCGGGCATGTGTGTGTGTCTCCATCTTGTGCAGAGTGGGTGTTGGTTTGTGGGTTGGAGTTGGAGCGGAAGGATTTGTGCGTGCCAGTGTATTTGTGTGTTTTTCTAGTATGCATACGTATATATGTATTTTTCATTGTTAACGCCCCGGGCTTATATCATTAGATTAGGCGTAACAAATGTCCTTTTATTGACTCACTTGTGTAAACAAAGTGAGTCTATGTTTTAACCTAGTGTTCGGTTCTCCGTGTGTGTGTGTCTGTGTCTGTGTGTCTGTGGTAAACTTTAACATTGCCATTTTCTCTGGAAATACTGTGTCTGCCAATACCAAATTTGGCTTAAACATAGTATGAAAAAAAACTTCAGTCATACCAATAACAGGTTGTAAGTCTCCCGAATTAAGTCGTATTTCCGAATCATTAACGGTTTATTTCGTTGATATACGTTCCGAAATCTGAGGATTCTAAAAACGGCTTCCCGCTGAGTTAGGCCTACTAGAAGGTAGGTCGTGTTCGAATACGACGACCTCGTTTTTCTTGTTCACAATTAAAAGGAAAGAAATGCAAGTTCTGGACAGAAAACATACAGTGATACTAACTACACCATCGACGTGTTTACTGCACATAGATATTCTATAGTGGACACTGAATTAACTGGAATGAACATTAACTCAAAAGTGAATCGAACGTTTCTCTCAGCCCATTGTAGACTAGTCCGTCAGTGCAGATCTAGAGTTCTACCATGTGTTGCGGTGAGCTTGAAGCGATGGCAACGTCTCATTTACCGCCGAAATAAATGAATAATCGAGATATAATAAAACACACACAAAACATGATTTAAACGGCATTAGTTCGTCCACTACAATCACATCTATTTGTCGCACGAAGAAGAAAATGTCAATCTTACTTTAACTATCAAATTCAGTCAAATGACGTCAGATGTTCTGCAGCAGTGGGGATTAGTCTGCTTGCTTCGGAACTGAACATGCATGGTTCGATCCCGCTCTCATGAGATTTGTGTGTGTGTGTGTGTGGTGTGTGTGTGTGTGTGTGTGTTTTCTTCCAAGCTTATTTTATGTATCATATTTAATACAGAGCACTTTTCAACGATTTTTTTAAACGCTACTTTTTTTTCTTTCCTCATGATTCCTTTACTGGATACAGCACGAAGCACAAGTGAGTCACGAAGGCTTTGCCTCTTGTTATCATTAGCAGTAGTAGTAGTAGTAGTAGTAATAGTAATAGTAGTTGTTGTTGTTGTATGTCTCTTTCCACTTAGAACTGATGTGACAGCCCCCACCCCCACCCGCACCGCCTGTCCCCACCCTCTTTCACACACAGATGGGTGCAGAGATTGTGGGGATGTCTTTCCTTTCGCCACAGAGACAGGCGTCCTTATCTCTCTCTCTCTCTCGCTCTGTGTGTGTGTGTGTGTGTGTGTCTGTCTGTCTGTCTGTCTGTCTCTTTGTCTCTGTCTCTTTGTCTCTGTCTCTCTGTCTGTCTCTGTCTCTCTCTCTCTCTCTCTCTCTCTGCCTCTGTGTGTGTGTGTGTGTGTGTGTGTATGTGTGTCTTTGTGTCTTTGTGTGTGTGTGTGTCTGTGTCTCTCTCTCTGTGTCTCTGTGTCTCTGTCTGTGTCTCTGTCTCTCTCTCTCTGTCTCTCTTTCTTTGTGTCTCTGTCTCTATGTCTGTGTGTGTCTCTCTCTCGTTCTCTCTCTGTGTCTCTGTGTCTCTCTGTCTCTGTCTCTCTGTCTCCGTCTCTGTCTGTCTGTCTCTGTCTGTCTCTGTCTGTCTGTCTGTCTGTCTGTCTGTCTGTCTCTCTCTCTCTCTCTCTCTCTCTCTCTCTCTCTCTCTCTCTCTCTCGCTCTCGTTCTCTTAACAGTAATATCATTAAAAAAAAAACAATTATGCTAATCAAAAATCAACATTGATATCAAGGTGAATAGCGTCAGTGATATCACCATTATTTCATCATCAGAATCACCATCAGCGTCACCAGTAAGATCAGTCCTTTCTTTGTTTCTTTGTTTTTCCACAGACGGTGTACGTCGGTCGTTCTTCAGGTCAGCCATCACAATCAGTGCTCTGTCTCTGTCTCTCCCTCCTCCTCTTTTCTTACTCTTGTTGTTGCTGTCATATGTAGATATTCACAGGGGGTACAAAATATTCACTGAACCAGATGCACAAGGATTACATTTCGTAAGAATACTGTCAACTGAACATGATGAAACAAGGCTAGTGATTTTCGTAAATAAATAAATAAACAAATAGATAAATTAAATAATAATAATAATAATAATAATAATGATAAATTATCACAAATATTTAATTTTCTTTGGGTTAACTAGAAAAAAAGATATGAATGTGAGGTAAGGGATTGAAAATTACGTGATTTTATTAGTTGCTAGATGGTCGTCTTATAAGCTTGAATCAATAATGAGAAGTAACAGAGGGTATGTGTGTGTTGGTGTGGGTTCGGGAATGATAATTATGCAAACGTGTGTGAGTGTTGGTGGGCATGTTTTCGTTTATAGCTGATCATTCGCTCTTGGAGATGTGTGTCGTTTTCAACCACAAATGTCGGCCGATGTTTATCGGCACTGTATTTTGCATGTATTGTACACCACTTGCCGAAAGGATATCTTTGCCAATGGCAATGAAAAATGAAGTCAAATTTGTGGCAGTGTCAGTTGTTGTTGCTGTTGTTGTTGATGATGATGTTTAGCTGCCTCCATCATCAGCACCGTTTCAGTGACATTAGTGTCACGTCGATCAGAGGCAACACTTTAAAGCTCCAGAAACAACGCTTTCGCCTTGATGTCAGGGGAAACTATTTCTCTAATAGAGTGGTGACACAGTGGAACGGTCTCCCAGACTCCGTGGTCCTGGCGCCGTCAGTCAACGCCTTCAAGGACCGCCTAGATAAACACTGGAGGGGCCTACCTGATCTGTACAACCCATCTTGTCAGAGCAACTGATTTGGTCTAGCCGCGCTCGCCACGCGTGCAACCAATTCAGTGCTAGTGTTTTGGGTTTTTTTTTGGAGAGGGGAGGCCTAAACCGTTGTCAAGTCAAGTCGATCGCTCGTTCCGAATCCCCATTACTAAACCTAACATGGGTACATCCGTCACAACCCCAGAGCCGGCGCTCCACATGTTGTTTAGGTCGCCAGTAGGCCACACACCAGAGGATACCTTACGCTGCTCCCTCCTCTTACTTCATTGCTTACCTCCCCTCTGCGTCTTTGTCTTGGTGTCTCTCTCTATGTCTGTCTCTATCTCTCTTACTTCGTTTCTTACCTCCTTTCTCTCTCTCTCTCTCTCTCTCTCTCTCTCTCTCTCTGTCTCTCTCTCTCTGTCTCTCTGTCTCTCTCTGTCTATCACTATCTCTCTTCATTTCTTACCTCCTTTCTCTCTCAGTCTTTCTCTCTATGTCTGTCTGTAGCTCTGTCTCTCTTACTTCATTGCTTACCTCCCCTCTCTCTATGTCTCAGTGTCTCTCTCTGTGTCTGTCTCTATCTTTTACCTAATTTCTTACTTCCCCTCTCAGTGTCTCTCTCTCTCTCTCTCTCTGTTTATATCTATCTCTCTTACTTCATTTCTTACATCCCCTCTCTCTCTCTGTCTATCACTATCTCTCTTACTTCATTTCTTACATCCCCCCCTCTCTCTCTGTCTATCACTATCTCTCTTACTTCATTTCTTACATCCCCCCTCTCTCTCTCTCTCTCTGTCTATCACTATCTCTCTTACTTCATTTCTTACATTCCCCTCTCTCTCTGTATATCACTATCTCTCTTACTTCATTTCTTACATCCCCTCTCTCTCTCTCTGTGTCTATCACTATCTCTCTTACTTCATTTCTTACATCCCTTCTCTCTGTGTCTATCACTATCTCTCTTACTTCATTTCTTACATCCCTTCTCTCTGTGTCTATCACTATCTCTCTTACTTCATTTCTTACATCCCCTCTCTCTCTCTCTATCACTCTCTTACTTCATTTCTTAATCTCCTCTCTCTGTCTATCACTATCTCTCTTACTTCATTTCTTACATCCCCCCTCTCTCTCTCTCTCTCTCACTATCTCTCTTACTTCATTTCTTACATCCCCCCCTCTCTCTCTCTCTCTCACTATCTCTCTTACTTCATTTCTTACATCCCCCCCTCTCTCTCTCTCTCTCACTATCTCTCTTACTTCATTTCTTACATCCCTTCTCTCTTTCTCTATCACTATCTCTCTTACTTCATTTCTTACATACCCTCTCTCTGTGTCTATCACTATCTCTCTTACGTCATTTCTTACATCCTCTCTCTCTCTCTGTTTCTATCACTATCTCTCTTACTTCATTTCTTACATCCCCTCTCTCTTTCTCTCTCTCTCTCTCTCTCTGTCTATCACTATCTCTCTTGCTACATTTCTTACATCCCCTCTCTCTCTCTCTCTGTCTATCACTATCTCTCTTGCTTCATTTCTTACATCCTCTCTCTCTCTCTCTCTCTCTCTCTCTCTCTCTCTCTCTCTCTCTCTCTGTCTATCACTATCTCTCTTACTTCATTTCTTACATCCCCCCCTCTCTCTCTCTCTGTCTATCACTATCTCTCTTACTTCATTTCTTACATCCCCCCCTCTCTCTCTCTCTCTGTCTATCACTGTCTCTCTTCATTTCTTACATCCCCCCTCTCTCTCTGTCTATCACTATCTCTCTTACTTCATTTCTTACATCCCCTCTCTCCCTAAAATCTTAATCCTTGAATAAAAAACGTTTTGAGTTCTGAGTTCTGAGTTCTGTCTATGTCTGTCTATCTCTATCTCTCTTACTTTACTGCATACCACCTATCTCTCTGCTGCTGAAGACATTTGCAACAGATAGTTTTCTTCAGGGTCATGAAAAATTAACAAACTGTTGATAAAAAAGGTGAAACATTCTTCAGGGACAGGTGATGAGGGTGAGGGTGATGATATATGTGTGTGTGTGTGCGTGTGCGCGCGCGTGTGAAAGTGTATGTGTATGTGTGCGTGTGTGTGTGTGTGTGTGTGTGTGTGTGTGTGTGTGTGTGTGTGTGCTGGCAGGTCTCCCTTCTCGTCAGTAACCACACGGTGGTTCTGCAGACGTCTGTATCTCCTGACCTGCTGATTCCACAAACATTGGAAATACAGCGGTAACCCGTCTGTCTGTGTCGTGTTGTCTGTGTGTCATGTTGCCTCGAAATCTTGTTGTGTGTCATGTTGCCTCGAAGTCGTGTGTGTCGTGTTGTCTCATTGTCTTGCTGTCTGTGTGTCATGTTGCCTCGTTGTCTTGTCGTTGTGTGTCATGTTGCCTCATTGTCTTGTCGTTGTGTGTCATGTTGCCTCATTGTCTTGTCGTTGTGTGTCATGTTGCCTCATTGTCTTGTTGTTGTGTGTCATGTTGCCTCATTGTCTTGTTGTTGTGTGTCATGTTGCCTCATTGTCTTGTCGTTGTGTGTCATGTTGCCTCAAAGTCTTTTGTTGTTGTGTGTCATGTTGTCTCATTGTCTTGTTGTTGTGTGTCATGTTGCCTCATTGTCTTGTTATTGTTGTGTGTCATGTTGCCTCAATGTCTTGTTGTTGTGTGTCATGTTGCCTCGTTGTCTTGTTGTTGTGTGTCATGTTGCCTCATTGTCGTGCAGTTTTTGTTTTTATTTTGCCTCTGAGTCATGTTATCTCTGTGTCAAACTGTTTCTGTGTCGTGTTGTCTGTGTCATGTTGTTTCTGTGTCATTTTGTCTCTCTGTCACGTTGTCATGTGTGCCACATAGCCAGTGTACCGTGTCGTCAATGCGCCATGTAGTATCTGTGTCATGTCTCCTCCTTCTTCTTCTTCTTCTTCTTCTTCTTCTTCTTCTTCTTCTTCTTCTTCTTCCTCTTCCTCCTTCCACTCCTCCTCCTTCTTCTGTGTGAGACTCTGTGACAACAGAAAACTGAGTGATACTGTTGTTGTATTGTGGTCTTACACAGAGGCGAGTGATATTGTGTTGCGCTGTCACACACAGCTGTGTGATAAGTGAAGTATGTAACAAACGGCTGAATGATACTGTGTGGTGTGTTGCAGACAGCTGAGTGATATTGTGTGGTGTGTTGCATACAGCTGAGTGATATTGTTTGCTGTGTTGCAGACAGCTGAGTGATATTGTGCTGTGTTACAGACAGCTGAGTGATATTGTTTTACAGACAGCTGAGTGATATTGTGTTGTGTTGTAGACAGCTGGGTGATGTTGCGTTGTGTTGCAGAGAGCTGAGTGATATTGTGTTGTGTTGCAGACAGCTGAGTGATATTGTGATGTGTTGCAGACAGCTGAGTGATATTGTGTTGTGTTACAGACAGCTGAGTGATATTGTGATGTGTTGCAGACAGCTGAGTGATATTGTGATGTGTTGCAGACAGCTGAGTGATATTGTGTTGTGTTACAGACAGCTGAGTGATATTGTGATGTGTTGCAGACAGCTGAGTGATATAGACAGCTGAGTGATATTGTGGTGTGTTGCAGACAGCTGAGTGATATAGACAGCTGAGTGATATTGTGTTGTGTTGCAGACAGCTGAGTGATATAGACAGCTGAGTGATATTGTGATGTGTTGCAGACAGCTGAGTGATATTGTGATGTGTTGCAGACAGCTGAGTGATATAGACAGCTGAGTGATGTTGTGGTGTGTTGCAGACAGCTGAGTGATATAGACAGCTGAGTGATATTGTGGTGTGTTGCAGACAGCTGAGTGATATAGACAGCTGAGTGATATTGTGATGTGTTACAGACAGCTGAGTGATATTGTGCTGTGTTACAGACAGTTGTGTGATATTGACAGCTGGGTGATATTGTGGTGTGTTACAAACAGCTGGGTGATATTGTGGTGTGTTACAGACAGTTGTGTGATTTTGACAGCTGGGTGATATTGTGGTGTGTTGCAGACAGCTGAGTGATATTGTGCTGTGTTACAGACAGCTGAGTGATATTGACAGCTGGGTGATATTGTGGTGTGTTACAGACAGCCGAGTGATATTGTGCTGTGTTACAGACAGCTGAGTGATATTGTGCTGTGTTACAGACAGCTGAGTGACATTCTGGGAGTAACGGTCAACGTGGTGAACATTGCTCCGAACTCCGCCAAGAATGGGTCCGTGTATAAACATTAATATTTTCTATCCTCTCTGTCAGTCTATTCTCTGTCTCTGTCTTTCTATCTCTGTCTCTGTCTCTGCCTCTCTCTCTCTCACTCTCTCTGTCACACAGGCACACATATACATACATACATACATACACACATACGTACTCGTACTCGTGTTTACACATAATTGCACACACACACACACACACACACAGAGAGAGAGAGAGAGAGAGAGAGAGAACGCATAGAAACATGAATAGTTGTAATGTCAGTGACCATAATGTGTGTGACGAACGACTCTTGAACTGTACGATGTTTGAGGTCTTGTATGAAGTCCTGTTCATCGATCCGTGTGGGTTATACGGCTAGTATTCTAAAGACTTTGCATGCGTGTCTTATTGGCAAGACGGATTGTACTGGTCAGGTTTCTTCTTCCAGCAAGCATCCAACCTACACTTGAAGGCATTTACAGAAGGTGCCAGGACCACTTCATCAGGGAGGTTGTTCCACGTTTTGGCGATTCTTTCGCTGAAGAAGTGTTTCCTGGTATCACAGTGGGTATGGTGCGGGAACAGTTTCATTGCATTACCTCTGGTGCCTGCATCCTCGGGAGTTTCAAGCTTTGGTTTTTCGGTCTTGTAGATTCTGTGGACATAATTATTTGAAGGTGTCTTGCTTGGTATGGCAGTTCACTGAATGAGGAGATCAACTTTGTGGCTCGGCGCTGCACATCCTCTGGTTGTTTGCATAATGTCTTATGTCGGGGTTGCCACACAGTTTGTCCATACTCGAGGATAGGTCTTGCTAGTGTCTTGTACAGCTGGATGAAGAGCTTGCAGTCTAAGAACTCAAAAGTTCTTCGGATGACGCCTATTACGCTGTTTGCTCTTGATGTGACGTTGTCAACGTGTTGCTTAAATTTGAGGTCGTTGTCGACATGAATACCGAGATCCACTTCCACCTCACTTTCTGTCAGGGGTATTTCTCTGCTGGTTCCGGTTTCAGCATCTGTGTGC
>NC_134881.1:22806095-22816095 GCF_041734735.1 Babylonia areolata
GGACGCGGACAGCGGGGTGCCCAGCGACCGGGAGAACGGAGGTGGGGAAGACGGCAGCCCCACCACCTCCTCCCCCTCCTTCTCCTCCCGGGGTCCGGGCGGGGGATCCACTGGGGGACCTGCAGGCTCGGCCTACCTCTCCGCCGTGCTGCAAGGCCTGCTGTCGTCATCAGCGGGTGATGGCGTTGGTGATGACGTGGCCGCGGGGACCGGGGAGGATGACGTAAATGACATGATCGACGTCACCTCCCTGCCGGTCCTGTACGCCGCCGGAAAGGAGGAGGAGGGGGTGGACGGAGGCGGCAGTGCGGAGCTGTCTTCTCTCGGGGCGGCGTCGGCGGGTGTGGAGGAGGAGGATGTTGACGCCGTCAGGGAAGGCGCGGCGGCGGACATAGCGATGGCGACGTGCTCAGAAGAAACGGGGGAGATGATGAACAACAACCCCTCTTCCCCCTCCTCCTCCGACGTCGACACGGGCCGACTGCTGGGGGCCCTGCTGCACCAGCACTTTCTGGCGTCTAACCGCGGGAGGGGGGAAGAGGAGGAGGAGGGCGAGGAAGAGGATGAGGATGAGGAAGGGGATGAAAGCTTCAGATCCAGTCTGGGACGTATGGTGCGGGCGTCCACTCCTCCCATGCACAGGTCTCACGCCGGGGAGGAGGAGGACGACGACGAGGAGATGCCTGAAGAGCCGCCCCCGGACTACGCCAAGAAGGTCCGCTTCAGCATGCAGGTGACGGAGATGCCCCAGCTTGGAGACCCCCACATTTCCGACCCCCGTAGTGATGACGACGTCGCACCTCCTGAGGACGAAACGCTCCGCGATGACGTCAGCAGGCCTGCCGACACCACCAGCGACCAGGCCGGGGAGGCGGGGGTGGTGGGCACCACTGGGGTTGAGGGAGGAGGAGGGGGAGCAGACAGCGACATCTCCACACTCCTCATCCGGCCCCTTGGGGAGGTGGCGAAGGGGAAGGGGGAGGGGGAGGACGAACCCAGCGCCCCACCGCCACCACCCAGCCTCAGCCCGCTGGTCGAGCATCACGGGGACCGGAAATACGTCACCACGCTGCGCATTGGGGGCGGTGACTCTCATTGAGCGAGCGTGGGTGCTTGCAGCCTGGTTCACTGCCAGTCCTTGATGTACCCCTTCACCCGACTGCCCCTCGACCTCACCCCTCCCCTCCCCTCCCCTCGTCCACCACCACTACCAGCACCTCTTCCTCCTAAACCCCAACCCCTACCACCACCACCACTACGATGCACAGTCCAGGAAGTGTTGACGACACTGTCTGATAGCGACACCATCTGTTATAACACTATACACGCAAACATTGAAAAACGTCATGTTTTGGTCACGAAATTGGCAGTTTGGATTGTGTCATTGTTGTGATGTAAGACTGCTGAGTTGTTGTTTTTTTGTTTTTGTTTGGTTTTTTGTTGTTGTTTTTTTTTGGGGGGGTTGCTGTTGCTTTTTTTTCAGTTTTTTTAACCTGATGGCGAGAGAAGATCACTTGACATAATATTTGAGACATCTAACAATAGAATATTGTTTTGTTTTGATTCCTCTCTCTCTCTCTTTCTCTCTCCCTCTCTCTCTCTCTCTCTCTCTCTCTCTCTCTCTCTCATCATTATTTTTCCCGCCAGCCAAAAACAGAACTTGTGAGGACTTGTGAGGATGTTCAGGAACAGCAATTCTATTCTCAATCCATGGAGGCTGGTTATCTTTCCTTGATTGGGAATTGGTCCTCTTTCCACTGCGGAAATGTACTCATTGTTGGCTGTTGTTGTTTGTTTGTTTTTAACTCTCTGTCTCTGTCTCTGTATGTCTCTCTCTCTCCCTCTCTCTCTCTCTTTCTCTCTCTCTCTCTCCTAAATATACTACCCCTGTAATGTTTGTTTACACCACCCCTTCAGGACAGGCTCTTGCATGTATTGAATAAAATATCTGTATCTGTATCCGTAGCCCCCCCCCCCCCCCCCCCCCGCCCCCCGTCTCTCTCTCTCTCTCTCTCTCTCTCTCTCTCTTTCTCTCTCTTTCTCTCTCTCTCCGTCTCGCGACTCTTCTCTTCAATGTCATTCTCAGATGAATCGATAAGAATGATCACACTCTGTTAATGACGATGATATGTGAATAGTTTATACGGACATTACAATAACCGGTATATTGAAATTTTCCTTGTGATAATGTGAATATATATCAGACTGTTAGATATATATATATATATATATATATATATATATATATATATATATATATATATATATATATATATATATATGAGATAATGTTCTCCTTTGATGCGTTGTTTTTTTTTTTTTTTAATTTGTCAGTGACTGGTGATTTGGGAAGTAATGATAATTTGCCGAGAAAGGCGTTGTGTGTTTAAAATGGAAGGCAGATATCTACTGAGAGAGCCGTAGTGTTTGAAATGGAAGACAGATATTTGCTGAGAGAGCCATCGGATGTTTAAAATAGAAGACAGATATTTGCTGAGACAGGCATTGAGAGTTTGAAATTGGAAGACGGTTATTTGCTGAGAGACTGGACAAATTATCACATTTGTCGAGTTTGGGGAATCGTTTATCAAATACGAAAAGCAACTGACAGAAAAGTTTTGTCAAAAAAGTGTACATACATTTGTAGTTAAGAGATCGGAGAAATATGTAACCCATACACGTGTTTATTCTGAACTATGAGGCTACAATTAGTGAAAAAGAAATGACTATTGTATTGTTAGGTCACACAATGCAAGGGCAAACAACTGTATCCTGTATTCCGTGCAGTGTGCCATAAGCCTTTATGTCCTTATAATGATCCCCATTGTGCCTGCACACTGTATGTATGATGTCAGTCTGGTGACTGTGTCCGCCATAGTATGAATCCTGTCAGATGGTGAATGTGCCTTCACAGTTTGTATTGTGTCACACTGTTGACTGTGCCTTCATTGTTCGTGTTCTGTCTAACAGGTGATTGTGCCTCCACAGTCTGTATTGATGTCATATGATGATTGTGCCTCTACAGTCTGTATTGATGTCATATGATGATTGTGCCTCTACAGTCTGTATTGATGTCAGGTGGTGATTGTGCCTCTACAGTCTGTGTTGATGTCAGGTGGTGATTGTGCCTCTACAGTCTGTATTGATGTCAGGCGGTGATTGTGCCTCTGTAGTCTGTAATGATGTCAGGTGGTGATTGTGCCTCTACAGTCTGTGTTGATGTCAGGCGGTGATTGTGCCTCTGTAGTCTGTAATGATGTCAGGCGGTGATTGTGCCTCTACAGTCTGTATTGATGTCAGGTGGTGATTGTGCCTCTACAGTCTGTGTTGATGTCAGGTGGTGATTGTGCCTCTGTAGTCTGTAATGATGTCAGGTGGTGATTTTGCCTCTGTAGTCTGTATTGATGTCAGGTGGTGATTGTGCCTCTACAGTCTGTATTGATGTCAGGTGGTGATTGTGCCTCTACAGTCTGTGTTGATGTCAGGTGGTGATTGTGCCTCTACAGTCTTTATTGATGTCAGGTGGTGATTGTGCCTCTACAGTCTGTATTGATGTCAGGCGGTGATTGTGCCTCTACAGTCTGTTATTGATGTCAGGTGGTGATTGTGCCTCTACAGTCTGTATTGATGTCAGGTGGTGATTGTGCCTCTACAGTCTGTGTTGATGTCAGGTGGTGATTGTGCCTCTACAGTCTGTATTGATGTCAGGTGGTGATTGTGCCTCTACAGTCTGTGTTGATGTCAGGTGGTGATTGTGCCTCTGTAGTCTGTATTGATGTCAGGTGGTGATTGTGCCTCTACAGTCTGTATTGATGTCAGGTGGTGATTGTGCCTCTACAGTCTGTGTTGATGTCAGGTGGTGATTGTGCCTCTACAGTCTGTATTGATGTCAGGCGGTGATTGTGCCTCTACAGTCTGTATTGATGTCAGGTGGTGATTGTGCCTCTACAGTCTGTATTGATGTCAGGTGGTGATTGTGCCTCTGTAGTCTGTAATGATGTCAGGCGGTGATTGTGCCTCTACAGTCTGTAATGATGTCAGGTGGTGATTGTGCCTCTACAGTCTGTGTTGATGTCAGGTGGTGATTGTGCCTCTACAGTCTGTGTTGATGTCAGGTGGTGATTGTGCCTCTACAGTCTGTATTGATGTCAGGTGGTGATTGTGCCTCTACAGTCTGTATTGATGTCAGGTGGTGATTGTGCCTCTACAGTCTGTATTGATGTCAGGTGGTGATTGTGCCTCTGTAGTCTGTATTGATGTCAGGTGGTGATTGTGTCTCTGTAGTCTGTATTGATGTCAGGTGGTGATTGTGCCTCTACAGTCTGTATTGATGTCAGGTGGTGATTGTGCCTCTACAGTCTGTGTTGATGTCAGGTGGTGATTGTGCCTCTGTAGTCTGTAATGATGTCAGGCGGTGATTGTGCCTCTGTAGTCTGTAATGATGTCAGGTGGTGATTGTGCCTCTACAGTCTGTGTTGATGTCAGGTGGTGATTGTGCCTCTACAGTCTGTGTTGATGTCAGGTGGTGATTGTGCCTCTACAGTCTGTATTGATGTCAGGTGGTGATTGTGCCTCTACAGTCTGTATTGATGTCAGGTGGTGATTGTGCCTCTACAGTCTGTATTGATGTCAGGTGGTGATTGTGCCTCTACAGTCTGTGTTGATGTCAGGTGGTGATTGTGTCTCTGTAGTCTGTATTGATATCGGAAGTGATTGTGCCTCTACAGTCTGTATTGATGTCAGGTGGTGATTGTGCCTCTACAGTCTGTATTGATGTCAGGTGGTGATTGTGTCTCTGTAGTCTGTATTGATATCGGAAGTGATTGTGCCTCTACAGTCTGTATTGATGTCAGGTGGTGATTGTGTCTCTACAGTCTGTATTGATGTCAGGTGGTGATTGTGTCTCTGTAGTCTGTATTGATATCGGAAGTGATTGTGCCTCTACAGTCTGTATTGATGTCAGGCGGTGATTGTGTCTCTACAGCCTGTATTGATGTCAGGCGGTGATTGTGCCTCTACAGTCTGTATTGATGTCAGGTGGTGATTGTGTCTCTGTAGTCTGTATTGATATCGGAAGTGATTGTGCCTCTACAGTCTGTATTGATGTCAGGCGGTGATTGTGTCTCTACAGCCTGTATTGATGTCATATGATGATTGTGTCTCTACAGTCTGTATTGATTTCAGGTCGTGATTGTGCCTCCACAGTCTGTTATGATGTCATTGTGTGTCAGGTGGTGATTGTGCCTCCACAGTCTGTATTGATGTCATATGATGATTGTGGCTCTACAGTCTGTATTGATGTCATATGATGATTGTGTCTCTACAGTCTGTATTGATGTCAGGTAGTGATTGTGCCTCCACAGTCTGTATTAATGTCAGATGGTGATTGTGATTCCACTCTCTGTATTGATGTCAGATGCTGACTTTGCGGTTGGTGGGGTTATCTATAGACAGAAAGAGGGTGGTCAGAGCAGAGGAATAGGTCGGGAGGAATTGGGATCGATGGGAGGGGGAGGGGGCATGATGACCCCCCAACTACAGACCTGTAGCATGTTAGACGCTCACTGGCTGACCTCTGATCTCTGACCTGTCCGTCGTGCTTAGAATTCCGGTCTGACTGTCTGGGTATCCAAGCTGGACGTGTTATGATTTTATAGAATATTGTTTGTTGTGACTTTTATTCTTCTCTCTCTTGTTCTCAGTGTTGACCATTTTTAAAAGGAATTCTGCAGGACGGGTTGAAGAGAATCAGCCTCGCAAGATCTGCAAGTACATCTTCCGCTGTAGTGGTTCTGGAACGATGATCTGATATCGTGTGTATTGAACACAGGGACGGGTCTTTTCCTGTCTGTTTTTAGCCTCTGTCGTGAGCAGGGTCTGTTTTTTTAGCTTATGATCTCCAGAGATGATCTGTCCGCGATTTTTATCATAGTATTTAGTTGTGGACATCTGTCCGTTGTAATTCTCGTGGATCACAAGCACAATAGTTACATGATCTGTGGGCAGTGGTCTCTGTCATCTGACCTTTTACATTGTTATGTTGCTGTTTTTTAACCAATTATTTTCAGTATCCAAAACACACACACACACACACACACACACACACACACACACACACACACACACACACACACACACACACACACACACACACATTCGCATACTCGCATACGAAAAAAGTAATTTCTTTTCCCTCCCTCATTTTTTCCCCTACCCTCGTCTGATATCACTGATCCTGAAAAGACGTTAAACTAAAGAACAAACACGGCTTCACCACAGGACAGCTGTGCATCAGGTGGGTGGTGTATGACCAGATCGCATGGAGATGTGTCGTACTGGAGCTATGTTACTTCCTAGTTACCTTTACCTGTCTTCCATCAAATTACGAGCAGCTGATTTCTTCTTGTTTTTTCCGTACTAACTCTCGGTGAAGCAAGAGCCAAATTGACATTTCTAGTTCAGTACAGCAGTCTCAAGGGTGTCCAGTTTTCTTTCTGTTTGTCGTCACGGATTTTTTTTTTTTTTTTTTTTTTTTTTTTTTTTTTTTTTTTTGACAATGTCTGTGTATTCTTGTGCATGAGTACTGTCGTTGGTCAAAACTGGCGAGTCAACTCGTTACTTCTTTCACTTGTGTCGTTTGTTTCCGTGATCAGACAGAACAGTGTGTTGTTGTCTCGTTCGTCATTTATCAGGTGGATTCCCCCGTCTCCTCGACGAAGGCGGCAGTACGTCGCAGGTCCTCCAGTCCTCCGTAGAGCTTCCGGGCCGCTGGGATTGGGGTCGGGCCAGGTTTTCTCTCGGAGTGCTTGGTGGAGCGGGCAGGACTGTAGCAGATGTTCTGTTGCCTGGCTGCCTGTTCTGCAGGGGCACTGCTCTGTGTCGCCGATACGGAGTTTCGTGTATAGGTGGTGTTTCAGGCGGTTGTGGCCTGTCCTGAGCCTGAAAATGGCTACCTGCTCTCGACGAGTCAAAAGGTAGTACGGATCCGCTCTGTTGTGGCGTGGATGCTGCTGCTTCCACTTGTTCTGCAGCTTGGCCTTAATGATGGTCCTGGATTCAGAGTAGCTGGAAGACCTGTCCATCTGCAGTGTGTGAGCGAGAGGCTGTGCAATCAATCACACAGTTGTGCCACAGCTCCAGTGGTCGTCTTCCGGCGATGGTTGTGTGTATTTATGAATGTGGATGTGTTGTAAGTAAATGGATGTGTTGTGTGTTTGTGGATGTAATGCGTATTTCTGGATGTGTTGTGTGTGTGTGGATGTGTGTGTGTGTGTATGTGTGTCTGTCTGTGTCTGTCTGTCTGTCTGTGGATGTCTGTGTGTCTGTGGATGTCCGTGTGTTTGTGGATGCCATGGTTACCGTTGACCAATAGACACAGGTATCACGGCACCTCCTACGCACAGCGCCGTAACGTGTTGGTGTGTTTCACTGATTGATGTCTTTCAGCAGACGCTGTATTTGTGTGTTTCGCTGAGTATTGTCTTTCAGCAGTCTGACCACATTAATGTGAGCACCATGGACAGTGTTTGCACATGGACAGCATGCTGTGGTGGTTGTGTACAGGTGAACAATGCAAGGAGTTGGAGAACAGGTGTGTGCAGTTAATGATTAATTGTCAGTGTCCTGATGTCAGTTTATCGAGAAGGAACCGCATAATGCTTTGGTGGTCTTTTTGCTGTTGTTATTTCACCGTTATTTTTGTTTGTTTGTTTGTTTCTTCGCCTGTTGTTGTTGTTGTTTTGTGTTGTTGTTGTTCTTGGTTTTGTTGTAGTTGTTTGTTGTGACTGTTGTTGTTTTTAGAAGAAGAAAAAAAAACATATATAGATGTGGATTTCTTTCCATGCAGGAAGTTTGGTTCGGTTTTGGTCGTGCTGATTGAAAGTGTCTTGATCGACAGATCACGACGTTTGACGTGCACGCAGGCGTGTATGTGTTTGTACGTGTGTTGCGTGCTTGCGTGCGTGTGCCCTTTGAGTCAGGCTTCGATATCATTGCAAATATTGAATCCTTGTCACCTAGCATCTGGCCTTGAAACCATTGTAAATATTGAAGCATTGTCACTTGCATAGCATATGGCTTCGAAGCCAAAATTTGCCAAACTTGTATAGTCATGTCTGTATATTCCCCAGGTATATCACTACGTTTCATAACCAGATCCCTATTCCATTGTTTAATAAGCACGAAAGTAAGGGGAGAGTAGTATGGGTCTCTTTGGGGGTATGGGGAGAGTAGTATGGGTCTCTTTGGGGGTATGGGGAGAGTAGTATGGGTCTCTTTGGGGGTAAGGGGAGAGTAGTATGGGTCTCTTTGGGGGTAAGGGGAGAGTAGAATGGGTCTGTTTGGGGGGAAGGGGGGAGTAGAATGGGTCTCTTTTGGGGAAGGGGAGAGTAGAATGGGTCTCTGTGGGTGTAAGGGGAGAGTACAATGGGTCTCTCTGGGGTAAAGGGAGAGTAGATGGGTCTCTTTGGGGGAAGGGGAGAGTACAATGGGTCTCTCTGGGGGTAAGGGGAGAGTAGAATGGGTCTCTTTGGGGGAAGGGGAGAGTAGAATGGGTCTCTCTGGGGGAAGGGGAGAGTAGAATGGGTCTCTTTGGGGGAAGGGGAGAGTAGAATGGGTCTCTCTGGGGGAAGGGGAGAGTAGAATGGGTCTCTTTTGGGGGAAGGGGAGAGTAGAATGGGTCTCTTTGGGGGAAGGGGAGAGTAGAATGGGTCTCTCTGGGGGAAGGGGAGAGTAGAATGGGTCTCTTTGGGGGAAGGGGAGAGTAAAATGGGTCTCTCTGGGGGAAGGGGAGAGTAGAATGGGTCTCTTTTGGGGGAAGGGGAGAGTAGAATGGGTCTCTTTTGGGGGAAGGGGAGAGTAGAATGGGTCTCTTTGGGGGAAGGGGAGAGTAGAATGGGTCTCTTTTGGGGGTAAGAGGAGAGCAGAATGGGTCTCTTTGGAGTAAGGGAAGAGCAGAATGGGTCTCTTTTGGGGGTAAGAGGAGAGTAGAATGGGTCTCTTTGGAGTAAGGGGAGAGTAGAATGGGTCTCTTTGGGGGGAAGGGGAGAGTAGGTCTCTTTGGAGTAAGGGGAGAGCAGAATGGGTCTCTCTGGGGGTAAGGGAAGAGCAGAATGGGTCTCTTTTGGGGGTAAGAGGAGAGTAGAATGGGTCTCTTTGGAGTAAGGGGAGAGTAGAATGGGTCTCTTTGGAGTAAGGGGAGAGCAGAATGGGTCTCTTTTGGGGGTAAGAGGAGAGTAGAATGGGTCTCTTTGGAGTAAGGGAAGAGCAGAATGGGTCTCTTTTGGGGGTAAGAGGAGAGTAGAATGGGTCTCTTTGGAGTAAGGGGAGAGTAGAATGGGTCTCTATGGGGGGAAGGGGAGTGTAGAATGGGTCTCTTTGGGTGTAAGGGGAGAGTAGAATGGGTCTCTTTGGGTGTAAGGGGAGAGTAGAATGGGTCTCTTTGAGGGTAAGGGGAGAGTACAATGGATCTCTTTGTGGGTAGGGGAGAGTAGCATGGGTCTTTTCAGGGTAGGGGGGGGGGTGGAGCAGAATGGATCCTTTTGGAGGTGGGGGAGAAAAATGGATCTCTTTATGGGTAGGGGGAGAGGATACTGGAACTCTTTCACCCAGATGTTAACTAACACAGATAGATTGATGAGCATCCCCCCCCACCACCACCACCTTCCCCCCATCCCCCAGCTGGATGACAACGATGGTCATCATCGATCTCGATGGACACACACCAACTAACATTAATTAGCATCAGTAATCTCCCCGTTGTCACAGTGTTCACTGCATTGTCAGCTGTCAGGATCACCCCCAACCCCGACCCTAGTGAGTCATTCCAGTAACCATGTTCAAAATGCATGAGTGCGCACGCATATTTAGTGTTTACAGGAGTGTGCATAATTATCATAGACTTTACACATATCCAGTATTTCATCTGTGTGTTACAGCCTTTTGCTTTTTTTAATAAAACCAAAAAATAAAGTCGAGCGATGGCTCTTGAGTGACGTGGTGT
>NC_134881.1:22818595-22828595 GCF_041734735.1 Babylonia areolata
TGGAAGGGAGTGTGTGTTATTGGGATGGGGTGTGGAGGGGAGGTGTATGGGATGGGGTGGTGGAAGGGATGTGTGTGTTGGGGATGGGTGGTGGAGGGAGTGGTGTATTGGGATGGGGTGGTGGAAGGGAGTGTGTGTGTATGGGATGGGGTGGTGGAGGGGATGTGTGTGTTGGGGATGGGGTGTGGAGGGAGTGTGTGTGATTGGGGATGGGTGGTGGAGGGGATGTGTGTGTATTGGGGATGGGTGGTGGAGGGGAGTGTGTGTATTGGGGATGGGGTGGTGGTGGGGAGGGTGTGTGTTGGGGGATGGGGTTGGTGGAGGGGTGTGTGTGTGAGTTGGGGATGGGTGGTGGAGGGGAGTGTGTATTGGGGGATGGGGTGGTGGAGGGGGACTGTGTGTGAATTTGGGGGATGGGGTGGTGGAGGGGGTGTGAGTGTGTTGGGGAGGGGTGGTGGAGGGGAGTGGTGTGTATTTGGGGATGGGGTGGTTGAGGGGGCAGGTGTGTGTGTAGGGGGGATATGGGGGTGGTGGAGGGCGGAGTGTGTGTGTGTTGGGGATGGGGTTGGTGGAGGGGGGTGTGTTTATTGGGGATGGGGTGGTGGAGGGGTCGAGTGTGTGTGTGTTGGGGATGGGTTGGTGGAGGGGAGGGTGAGTGTGGGGTTGGGATGGGTGGTGGAGGGGAGAGTGTGTGTAATTGGGGATGGGGTGGGGGGAGGGGAGATGTGTGTGTTGGGGATGGGGTGGTGGAGGGGAGTGTGTATTGGGGATGGGGTGGTGGAGGGGAGTGTGTGTGTGTATTGGGGATGGGGTGGTGGAGGGGAGTGTGTGTATTGGGGATGGGGTGGTGGAGGGGAGTGTGTGTATATTGGGGATGGGGTGGGGGAGGAACACTCCCTGTGGAGTGGAGTGGTGTGGCTGGCCCAGAGGAAACGCGTCCCTCCAGCAAAGGAAAGCGAAGGATGAATCTGAAGGCATGGGATCGAGTCCCACACTCGTCATAATTTTCTTCTCTCCTGGATCCAATCCACTGGACAGACAGTTTGTTGTTTTTTTTAGTGGGTGGTCTGGGCGCCAGTCTTTCGGATGAGACTGACAAAGCCGAGGTCCCGTGTGTGCAGCATGCATTTAACGCACGAATGGAGAAAACCCGCGGTAACAAAAGAATAGTGACTGGCACAATTTTGTAGAAAATATCCAACTTCATAGTACAAAAATAATCTCTCTTTTTTTTAAATCACTCGCAGACGAAAAAAAAGAGTGGGGGCGGTGGGGGGCGGAGGAGATGGCGCAGCAATGTGGTGACGCGTTCTTTCCGGGGAGACTACTGGAGGCAGCCCGAATTTCACACAGAGAAATGTGTGGAAGAAAAAGAGAGCAGGTAACAGGTAACACAATGCAATGCACAGCGGAGGGATTCGGGTGGCAGTGGGGGAGGGAGGGGGTGTAGAATGAAGAAAGAAGGCAGAGGACTGAAGAAGACGACGACGAAGAAGAAAAAGAAGAAGGAGAAGAAGAGGGGGGAGGAGGAGGAGAAGAAGAAGAAGAAGAGGGATGAGAAGAAGAAGAAGAGAGGAGGAGGAGGAGAAGAAGAAGAAGAGGGAGGAGGAGGCAAAACACATCTCCCGCATCTTGCATTGCATTGTACTGTATCGTGTCGTGTCGTATCGTATCGTAGCGTAGCGTAGCGAAGCGTATCGCATAGTATAGTATCCTACCATATTGTTTTTGTCACAACAAGTTTATCTATAACTGTGTGAAATCTGGAATGCTTTTCCCGGGGAGAGGGCCTCGCCACCCACTTTTTTTTTTTTTTTTTTTTTTTTTTTTTTTTTTTTTTTGCAAGTGTATTTCTTTTACTGTCAATTTGGGTTTGTTGTTGTTGTTTCTTTCTTCTTCTTTTTTCTTTTTTTTAATTTTTTTTTTTTTACAAAAGCGATTTACTAAGGACTACCCTTTTGTTGCTGAGAACACTCTAATGCTAAGGAAACTTTGCGCTAATAAGGTCGCTCATGCACGTAAGTCCAAGGTGCGGCTACTTACGGAAAAATTGAAATTCTGAAGAAGAAGAAGAAGAAGAAAAGGATCGGAAAATAAAAAAGTGTAGTGAATAAATAACAATATATCTTTATTGTCCAGTTAAAAACCAGAACATCCAAAACAAACGAGCATTATTGGGACATTTTGTCTATGTAAAAACAGCAGATTGTATTTATGTATAACTTATCAACAGCCATTGTCAGCGACCGTGACTGTCACCTTTAATAACATTGTTGTTGTTGTTGTTTTGTTTAACACTACGGTAACCTCTTTACACACATCCACTGTCAGAGTGTTCATTTTTGTAATGTCCGTGACACAGTGGCGCCATAGTTAATAGAAATACCTCTCTCTGTCTTTCTGTCTGTCTGCCTCTCTCTCCCTCTTTCTCCCTCCCTCTCTCTGTGTCTTTCTCTCCTCCTCTCTTTCTCTGGAACAATAAATATCTGTTCAGTTTTGCAGAGACACACATCAAGGCATGTTCCACAACGCAGACAAAGACACAAGACAGACACCGCCCTAACGTCACTGCACACCCGACAGGTCTGTGCTGACGCTAGTCTCTCTCTCTCTCTCTCTCTCTCGCCTCGCGCATGACGTCATTTCCTCCCTCCACCCAGTGACGTCAGTGCTTGGCCGTTGACGTGATGGTGACGCGGATGACGGGGGTGAGAAACCTCTCCGTGTCCAGGGTCGAGTCCCCCCCGTAACCCCCCGCCTCCCCCCCGCCGACGCTGGAGACAGGGGAGACCATGCGGTCCACACTACCACTGTCCGCGCTGTGCTGTGGTGGTGGGGGCTGCGATGGTGGGGGCTGGCGCCGAGGGGCGGGGAGCGCGGGGGCAGGGTGGGGGGTCGTCGTGACCTTCTTGTTGCTGCTGCTGTTGTTGGACCCGGCCGTGGCGGCGACCCGTCTCCGATCTGAGAAATAAAAAAGCAGACAGTTTCAGTTTCAGTTTCAATTTGTCAAGGAGGCGTCACTGCGTTCGGACAAACCATATACGCTACACCACATCTGCAAGGCAGATACCTGACAGCAGCATAACCCAACGAGTTTGTCAGGCCTTGAGTGCATGCTTATTTATTTGTGTACCTATCCGTGTGGATTTCTTTTAACAGAATTTTGCCAGAGGACAACACTCTCGTTGCCATGGGTTCTTTCTCAGTGCGCCGAGTGCGTGCTGCACACGGGGCCTCGGTTTATCGTCTCATCCCAATGACTAGACGCTCAGTTTGATTCTCCCAGTCAGACGTGGGAGAAAGGGCGAGAGCGGGATTCGAACCCACACCCTCAAGGACACTCTGTGCTGGGAGCTGAGCGTCTGAACCATTCTGCCACCTTCCTCCAGCAGGCAGCACGCTGGACATGGGTCTCCATGAGACAGGCAAGAGCGGCCCCTGCGAACGAACTACCTCTCTTCCGGGGTTCTGAGAACGCTGATGATGTGCACCCACTTGCTTGCTCTCCCTCCCTCCCTCCCTCCCTCTCCTGAGGACCCAGCCGCCCCCTCCGCCCCCCCCAAACCCCCCCCCCTCCGGCTCCCCCACCTCCCCCCCCCCCCCCCGCCCCCCCATTCGTTTGTGTCTTTGTTGGTTTGCTTGTTTGTTTGTTTGTTTCCCGCCTGCCCCCTCCTACCCTGCTCCTGCGTTATCAGAAGACCTATAACCTGATCTCAACACAACTGTGAAACATTTGAAGTCAACACAAAATGGTGTCTTTTTTTCCTTTTTTTTTTTTTTTTTTTTTTAACATTGAAAGAAAAAAGCATCTTAAGGAAAACTACACTCACTCAAAGGTAAAAGGGAAGAGGAATCAAGGAAGAGAGAGAGAGAGAGGGAGTGCGTGTGTGTGAGAGAGAGAGAACTGAACACTGAAATGTTTAATGTCATTCGCCGGGAAGCTCTAGTGGCATAGTAGGTACTAATCAGAACAAAATGGTGCAAAAACAGATAAAATGGAACAGAAAGGAAAAAAAAAACAGAATTGAAATAACATAAACTAATAAGAGATTTGCGACACTTTGGCACTTTATCATTAGCTTAAAGTACATGTGTGCGGGTAATATGCCTTTTTTCATTCGTTCGTCTCCAAGGTTTGGACAGTACACAGAAAACAAAGTACATATAAATAAAATAATAAATATTTACGCATGTAACATCGACACACATCAATACAAACACATCCTAAAGAACTTATAGATCATGAAATAATCATTTATGCGTAAACATCTAACCCATCATATCAGTACGAACACATCATATAATCACAATGTCGAGATTGACCACCAAAGTGTAGCCCTTCCTTTTTATCTATGCTGTTTTCCTCATAAAACCCATACTAACGTTTAACTGATTGATGATTATTTGGACCGATGAAGGACTTTTTCCGTATATTTATTGCCTCGGATACATATTTTGCAAGTGAAAGTATCATATCTTCATTTTCTGTCATCAGTGTGCCGAACAAATGTTTTCTCTGTGCTGGAGCTGTATTGTAAAGGGTACATTTTTCTCGCAATTCATCCTATCTTTTACAGTTGAATATGAAATGATTTTTATCTTCTAGACTTTCGCCACACATTGGACTTTTATTTCCCTATCACCTTAGCACCATTTTACATGAGTCGAAAGATGACCTCCATTGCGGAAAACTAATATATTGGTCTTATCGAGATTTACTGTTAGTTGTAGTCTATCTGTTTCTTGCTTAAGGGCATTTAACTGATTTTTTAACCCTATGGGTGTGTCAGACAAGAGAACAACATCAGCAAATAGCATTAAGAACAAGTGTACCCTTCTTGTAAATCCACTGCCAATTCATTGATTAAAAAGGGAAACAGTTCAGGGCTTAGCAAACAACCTTGTTTAACTCCTCGTGGACACGGAAAAAAGTCGGAATAAATACCTTTGTCACGAACACATACAAGTGCAGAATCGTATATGCTTTTAACGGCCATGCAAAACTTTCCATGCACCCCGCTTTTTCTTGGTACTCCACAGGATGTTTCTGTTCACATAATCAAATGCTTTTTTAAAGTCTACGAATGCCACGTATAGCTTAGTCTTGCGTAAAAGATGCTTTTGGACTAAAGCGTATACAGTAAATATTTGGTCGACAGTACTATAACCTGTCATAAACCCCGCCAGTTCTTCCACGTTTTTCCTTCTAATTCTTTTTTTTTTTAATCTACGATTTAAGATGCGTATATACACTTTACTAATTGTACTTGTCAAGGCCACTCCTCTGTAATTGTCCGGGTTGTTTGTGTCTCCCTTTTTATGTATAGGCACAAAAATGGATTTTGCCCAGTCCAACGGAAATGTTCCACTTTCAACTAATTTGTTTAATACGGTAACAAAATTTCACAACATTACTCTTTGCATTTTTTAGCATTTCGCAAACAATATAATCTGGGCCGGCACTTTTACCAGATTTTAGGTTTTTCATACTTGTAATGATTTCCTTTTCTGAAATTGGGTAATTGAATAGAGGTTCTTCCTCCATATCTTACCGTCATTACATCTTCCTGGCCAGAACTATTTTCAGCTGTATCAAAGACGTCAGAAAAGTGGTTATAGAACTGTTCGGAGCTAATGTCATTATAAACCACTGCTTTCCAATTAACTGATCTTGTTATTGACTAGAACAGCTTAGGGTCATGACACAGTTTCTTATTTTTTCTAATCTTTCTTCTTCGTACGCTCGTTTCTTTGTCCTTTTAAGCTTAACATAATCCTTCATCTCCTTAACATAGTCATCTTCCACTGATTCTTGACGCTTTCTGTCTTATATCTTTGGAATCTCTTAAGTGTGTGTGTGAGAGAGACAGAGAGAGATAGAGGAAGAGAGAGTGGAAGGGAGGGAGAGAGAAAGGAAGAGAGAAAGAGACAAAGAGACAGTGAGAGTGAGAGAGACAGAGTGACAGAGAGTGATGGAGGAAGAAAGAGAGTAAGAGAGAGAGAGAGTGGGAAGAGAGTGGGCGGACAGACTGAGAAACAGAGAGACAAAGACAGGCAGAGAAAGAGAGAAAATGAAGAAACAAAGAGATCCGAGACACACACACACACACACACACACACACACACACACACACGCACACACACACAACAAAAAACACCTGAACACACACTCAGCACGAGACTCACTGAGGTCGGCGGTCAGCTGCCGCACCAAGAAGTAGTTGTTCTGCCGCGTAGAGGGGCCGCTCGCCGCCTCCTTCGCCGCCGCCGCCCCCTCCCTCGTCGTCAAGGCTTTGGGCGACGTCAGTGGCGCCACGTAGGCCACGCCCCTCGACTTCCGGCCCCCGCCGTCACGGTCGTGGCCGTGAGCATGGCCGGCCAGTGGCAGGCGAGGCTGCAGGCCTGTGCGCCAGGTGTCCGGGCCCCAAGGGTCGCTGAGGGACCACTGGCTGACCCCCGACCCCGGGCTGCACGGTCGGGAGCTCCCGGGCTCCGAGGAGGTCGGGTGCTGAGCGCCTGCGGTCGTCATCCTCATGCCCTGCGCGGTGTTGGGCGGGGGAGGGGGTGGTCTGGCCCCTCCTCCCCCTCCTCCTCCTCCGTCCTGGGAGCTGAGGGACAGGTGGCTCTGACTGGCCAGGGCCAGGGCGGAGGAGGGGTAGGAGATGCTGTTGTCCCCCTTGTCCCCCACCCCCGCCCCTGCCCCCTTGCCTCCTCGCTCCAACAGAGCGGGTCTCCCCAGGACGTTGAGCTTGACCTCTTGACCTCCTTGACCGCCGACCCCTGACCCCTGCTGATGATGACACTGGTGACCCTCCGTGGAACCCCCTCCATGGACGGTGGGATAGTGGGGGTGGTGAGGCGGTGGTGGTGGAGGAGGACGGTGGAGGAAGGGCAGCCTGGGAGACGACGACGACGCTGTCGTGAGGTGTTGGGAGGAGGGCGGCGGGGGGTGGTGGAGGAGGTGGGGGAGGAGGGATCGGGCGCCCAGGGCGAAGGCGGCGTGGCGCGCCTCCTTGAGGTACAGGATGCACTGCTTGTAGTCCCGCACCCCCTCCCCTCCCTTCCCCATCCTCCTCCCAGCTTCACCACCACGCTCGCCCGAAGCGGAAGAAGCAGAAGCAGCGGCAGGGGAGTGGAGGTGGGAGGACAGCACGTGGGAGCGGAGGACGGGGCAGCCTGACTGGCCGTCACTGCAAGGTGCCAAGGGCCTGACATACTCACTGACCAACACCCGACGACCAACACCACCACCACTACCACCACCACCACCACCGACGCCGCAGCTGCCTCCCTCAGCGCCCTCCCTGCCGCCGCCGTACTCGCTAACGGTGAACCTCCCCGTCGTCTGGCCACCGCACTCGCCCGACCCCATCCCCGCCCCTGCCCCCATCCCGTACTCACTCACCACACTCCGTCGGGCCGCCGCCTCCTCTCCACCACCACTCCATTCAACACCACCAACACCACCACCCCTCTCCCTCCCTTCCTCCTTTCGCGGCGGGCCCTCGCCGTCGGCGGCGGCGACAGCGGCAGCGTTTCTTTCCCCTTCCATGTGACGCTTTAGCAGGTGGTAGGTGGCGGAGGCGGCGTTGAGCTTGCGCTCCGTCACGGAGTGGATGACGTCACTCTGGCTGAAGCGGAAGACGCCGCTCATGTAGCGCACCACGTCCGTGTCCACGTCCGGGGGCGGGGCTTGCGAGACGGGCGGGAAGCGCGCGATTGGCTGGCTGTGCTGGCAGGTCAGCCACGATTGGTTGAGGGTGTCGGTGATCGACAGGCGCCGGCTCTCCTGCACCTCCAACAGCCCGGACAGCAGCTGCTGCAGACCTGGGTAAAGGGGGGGGGAGAGAAAAAAAGAAGAAAATAAGTGTGTGAGAGTTTGAATGTACATGATAGTAAGTACGTCAGTCAGTCAGTCAGTCATCCAGCCAGTAAGAGAGATTGTGTGCGAGTGAGCTAGAGAGTGAGTGAGTGAGTGTGAGTGCACGTGCGTTGTGTTGGTGTGTCTGTCTGTTTGTCTGTGTCTATGTCCGTGTGTTTGTGTGTGTGTGTGTGTGTGTGTGTGTGTGAATGCCTGCATGTGTGTGTTGGGGGGGAGGAGGTATGTGTGTGTGTGTGTGTGTGTGTGTGTGTGTGTGTGTGTGTGTGTGTGTGTGCTGAGCTGAGCTGGTACATACCCGTGGAGAGAAACAAGGTATATAGCCATGGAGAGAAACAAGGTATATAGCTGTGGAGAGAAGCAAGGTAGAAAGCCGTGGAGAGAAGCAAGGTATAAAGTCGTGGAGAGAAGCAAGGTAGAAAGCCGTGGAGAGAAGCAAGGTAGATTGCCGTGGAGAGAAACAAGGTATATAGCTATGGAGAGAAGCAAGGTAGAAAGCCGTGGAGAGAAGCAAGGTAGATTGCCGTGGAGAGAAACAAGGTATATAGCTGTGGACAGAAGCAAGGTACAAAGCCGTGGAGAGAAGCAAGGTACAAAGCCGTGGAGAGAAGCAAGGTACAAAGCCGTGGAGAGAAGCAAGGTAGAAAGCCGTGGAGAGAAGCAAGGTAGAAAGCCGTGGACAGAAGCAAGGTATATAGCCGTGGACAGTAGCAAGGTATATAGCCGTGGACAGAAGCAAGGTATAAAGTCGTGGACAGAAGCAAGGTATATGGCCGTGGAGAGAAGCAAGGTATATGGCCGTGGAGAGAAGCATATAGCCATGGAGAGAAGCAAGGTATATGGCCGTGGAGAAGCATATAGCCATGGAGAGAAGCAAGGTATATGGCCGTGGAGAGAAGCATATAGCCATGGAGAGAAGCAAGGTATATGGCCGTGGAGAAGCATATAGCCATGGAGAGAAGCAAGGTATATGGCCGTGGAGAGAAGCATATAGCCATGGAGAGAAGCAAGGTATATGGCCATGGAGAGAAGCATATAGCCATGGAGAGAAGCAAGGTATATAGCCGTGGAGAGAAGCATATAGCCATGGAGAGAAGCAAGGTATATGGCCATGGAGAGAAGCATATAGCCATGGAGAGAAGCAAGGTATATGGACGTGGAGAGAAGCATATAGCCATGGAGAGAAGCAAGGTATATGGACGTGGAGAGAAGCATAATTATAGCCATGGAGAGAAGCCAGGTATATGGCCGTGGAGAGAAGCATATAGCCATGGAGAGAAGCAAGGTATATAGCCGTGGAGAGAAGCAAGGTATATTACCGTGGAGAGAAGCAAAGTATATGGCCGTGGAGAGAAGCATATGGTACATACTTGTGGAGAGACTTAGGATATACACCCGTGGAGAGAAGCAGGGTACCTACCCGTGGAGAGAGAAGCGACGTACCTACTCGTGGAGAGAAGCGGGGTAACTACCCGTAGAGAGAGAAGCAGGGTACATACCCGTAAAGAGATATAAAGGGTATCTACCCGTGGAGAGAAGCGGGAAAACTACCCGTAGAAAGAAAAACAGGGTACATACCCGTGGAAAGAGAAGCGGACTTCCTACCTGTGGAGAGAGAAGCGGAGTGCCTACCTGTGGAGAGAGAAACAGGGTACCTACCCGTGGAAAGAGAAGTGGGGTACCTACTCATGGAGTGAGAAGCAGGGTACATACCCGCAGAGAGATATACAGGGTACCTACCCGTGGAGACAGAAGCAGTGTAGATACCCGTGGAAAGAGAAGCGGGGTACCTGCCCGTGTAGAGAGAAAAGGGGAACCTACCACTTCTGAAAACAGGTGGACAGCGCATGCCTTCTTTGAGCCCCTTTGATAACTGAAGCCAGCGGAAGTGTTCAATCAGCCATTTTGCTACTCGTGTCAGTACAGCTCGAAGCGGTAACTTCATCTATGTAGCCGAGCGCTCAACTTGCTATGATGACTGCCTACCCGTGTAGAGAGAAGCGGGTGCCATTCCGTGGAGAGAGAAGCAGGATAAGTACCCGTGGAGAGAGAAGAGGGGTACCTACACATGGAAAGAGAAGCCGGGTATCTACCCGCACTGAGACGCATGGCATCTATCCG
>NC_134881.1:22838595-22846095 GCF_041734735.1 Babylonia areolata
ATATCGCGCCACAGAAAAACTATGTATTATTATTATTATTATTACCCTGGCTAATTACCAGCTCAATCACTGCACTTTCTCTTGTTGGTCTAATTTTCTTGTCCAGTGCCACTTTAATCAAGCGGATTGATGGACGTTGATTAAGGGAAAGAAAGAAAGAACGATACAAGGTGCAGTGGTGGTCCCGTGGCCCATATACGCCCGACCAGGAAGACAGTGTCCACACGGGTTCGAGTCCCAACTACGGACCGGGTGGTGGGTTGCATAAGTGAATTTGGCAGTGCGCTCAGTTTGCTTAAAGATAAAAACGTTCCTAAGTCCACTAAGCAAACTTTGCGCTTCAAATTTCGCCTCATGCGACCCACCCCGAGATCTTTACTCATCAGCACCACCACCACCCCGCACCCTTCCACCTGACTGGTCTGGGTGCTAGTCTTTTGGGTGAGAAGAGAAACCGAGGTCCCTGTGCGCAGTGTGCGCTTTGCGCGCGTAAAAGAACAGGAGTTGTCCCTGGAAAATTTCTGCAGAAATGTCCCACCCATTTTGTGATTGTCAAAACAAAATACATGTGCAGACAGACAAAAGAATCTAATATATATATATATATATATGGATGGCGCTGCACTGTGGCGACACACTCTCCACCAGGAGAGCAGCCCGAATTTCAAACAGAAAAAGATTGCTGTGACAAAAAAGTAAAACTACACAAGTGCAGTAAGATGCACTGATTTCAGCATCTGGCACTCACAACCCCCCGCTACCACCACCCTCATCCATCACAAACACTTCGAAAATTTTCTGACCGTTTGAATCAAAGTTCAGTTGCTATCTACCTTTGACTGATCCTGGGGGTTTTGTTGTTGTTGTTGCTGTTGTTTTGTGTGTGTGTGGTTTTTTTGTTTGTTTGTTTGTTTTTTTGTTGTTGTTGGTTTGGGTTTTTTTTTTTGGTTATTTTCTTGTTTGTTTGTTGTTGTTTTTTGTTTTTGTTTTTGTTTGTTTTTTTGGTTTTTTTTGCTTGTACTTTTTTGCTATAATAAGGATGCTTCATACTGTTAATCGGGATAATCAAGGATAGTTATAATTCGCTGTCAGTCAGTCCAGCGCTTCGTAGCTCTTCCTTTTCCACCAGTCACTTCAGTCATCCCACCACCTCTTCCCTAGCTCCCCCTTCCCCTATCTCACAAGCGCACGTACACACATAATTATGTTTTGTGTCTCCACCATCTCCATCCCCACACCCACACATACACACTCCCTTTACCCCCACACTCTTTCCGGTTATCTCCACCCCACCCCACCCCTCACACTTCCCGTTTCCACACACCCCCATCCTCCACATCGCCCTCACCCCCTCCCACACTCAAACCCACTCCTCCTAACCCCACACCCTTCCCCCCAAGCCCCAATAGCACCCCCCACACACACCCTCACCCCTACCACACACACACACACACACAACCCATCCACCACCCCCACTCGCCACACACACGCACACACACACACACACACACACACACACACACCTTCCTCTCCCCTTTCACACCTCAACACACCCCACCACCACCACCACCCACACGTTGTCCACACCACACAAACCTGGCAGTGAGGTAGGCCAGCAGGTTGCCTTGGGAGGCCAGCTCGAAGACAAGGTAGTAGCTGTGCGCCGTCTCCATGGCTTCCAGCAGACGGACCACGTGGGGGTGCCGCACGTGCTGCAGCAGCAGCGCCTCACGCCGGAAGTTGCGTCGGGCCGCCTCGCGCCGGACGATCAGACGTTTGGAGACCACCTTCACCGCCACCTGGCCGGGAGCACACACACACACACACACACACACACACACACACACACACACACACACACACGGTGACGAGATTTATATAAGTATCAGTATCAGTAGCTCAAGGAGGCGTCACTGCGTTCGGTCAAATCCATATGCGCTACACCACATCTGCCACGCAGATGCCTGACCCTGACCAGATTCATATAAAAGATGAATGAATGAATATAATTATAAGCAAAGACAGACAACCAGACCAGTCAGAGGGAGAGAAAAGCCAGGAAGGCAACCAATCCAATAGACATCCAGTCTGAGAGGGAGAGACAGCCAGCCAGACAGATGATAGAAGACACACAGACTTCTTTTTTTCTTTAAATACTGTGATGACGCATGCTTCTTCCACTTAATGTAACCACTTCACTCATTACAAATTTCGTTCTCTCCTGCCCCCCACCCCCCTCACCCCCTCCTGTCTGTCTGTCTGTCTCTCTCTCTCTCTGCAATGGATTCCCCCCCCCACACACACACACTCCTGTCTGTCTGTCTGTCTGTCTGTCTGTCTGTCTCTCTCTCTCTCTCTCTCTCTCTCTCTGATGGCAAACACCGCTAATTCACTGCAATGGATCCCCCCCACACACACACACACACACACTCCTGTCTGTCTGTCTGTCTGTCTGTCTGTCTGTCTCTCTCTCTCTCTCTCTCTCTCTCTCTCTCTCTGATGTTATAACTTTACTGATCTCAGTTAAATGTGAACGTTATTTATCCTTGTGTAGACTCGATTGTACATCGCTGGACAAAGTATAACATTTTGTCTTTGTTTCGTTTCTTCTTCTGCTTCCTCCTCCTCCTCCTCCTCCTCCTCCCTCTTCTTCTTCTTCTTCTTCTTCCTCCTCCTCCTCCTCTTCTTCTTCTCAAACATGTATTGTCTGACACCCAGAAAGGTCAATGGCCTATAAATGATTAAACAATCAATTAATTCATTAATTCTCTCTCCCTCTGTGTGTGTGTGTGTGTGTGTGTGTGTGTGTGTGTGTGTGTGTGTGTGTGTGCGTGTGTGTCTGTCTGTCTGTCTGTCTGTCTGTCTGTCCACCTCCTTCCACCTTCCTTCCGTATACCGGCCCCAAGAAAATGGCCTGAAAGTTACTACCGGCAGGGATTGCATTAACACCGTAATCATTCCCAAACACTCCAGACTTGGACACGGCAAACACCGCTAATTCACTGCAATGGGTCCCCCCCCCACCCACCCCCACCCCACCCCCACCCCCACACACACACACTCCCCCCCGTTGCAGTAGGAGGAGGTACTTCCTCCCCACCACCCCTCCCTCCCAACACACTCTCTTCGTCCCTCCACCATTCCCTGCCCACCCTACCCCCCCCCCCCCCCCCCCCCCCACCCCCCACCACCACCACCCAATCCCAATGCGTGTTGGTGTTTTGTTTGCATTAGCAGCAGAGGAGTGATTGTTTCAGCCTGACTGTTGCACGCTCTGGCTTCACTCCCCAAATCCAGCCCCCCCCGCACCCCCCTCCCGCCCCCAGCCCCACTCCCCTCAATCACCCCCTACACCTTTATCTCGCCTTGCCCATGCAACGACTTGATCGATACCCAATTTTGGTGTTTGTCTCTGTCTGTCTGTCTGTCTGTCTGTCTGTCTGTCTGCCTGTCTGTCTGTCTGTCTGTCTGTCTGTCTGTCCCTCTCTCTCTCTCTGTCTTCCCATCTTTCCCTCCCTTTCTCTCTTACGTTGCTGTGGTATCAGTATGACCTATCACTTCTATTTTACAGTGTACATCCGTCACACGCCTTAAGTGTGGGGCCTTAAAAAAATAGCCTTTGTTTGAATAAAACATTTCGTTTCGTTTCGTCTCCCCCCCCCCACCCCTCTCCCTCTCTCTCTCTCTCTCTCTCTCTCTCTCTCTCTCCTCTGTGGTCAAAAATATGTCTTGTGAATTCTGTGTTGTGAATTCTACGTTGTGTATTTTGTGCTGTGTATTCTGTGTCGTGTTTTCTGTGCCGTGTATTCTGTGTTGTGCAATATGTGCTGTGTATATTGTGCTCTGCTTTCTGTGCTGTGTATTCTGTGTCGTGTTTTCTGTGCTGTGTATTCTGTGTTGTGCAATATGTGCTGTGTATATTGTGCTCTGCATTCTGTGTTCTGCATTCTGTGCGCTGTATTATGCGCTCTGTATTCTTTGATGTGTTATTCTGTGCTCTGTGTTGTGTATTCTGTGCTCTGTATTCCATGTCGTGTATTATGCGCGGTATATTCTGTGATATGTATTCTGTGCTGTGTATTCTCTGTTGTGCGTTCTGTGTTGTGTGATCTGTATTCTGTATTCTGTTATCTGTATTCTGTATTCCATGATCTGTATTCTGTATTCCATGATCTATATTATGTGATCTGCATTCTGTAATCTGTATTCTGTGATCTGCATTCTGTGATCTGTATTCTATATGCTGTGATCTGTATCATGTGATCTGCATTCTGTATTCTGTGATCTGTCTTATGTATTCTGTGATCTGCATTCTGTATTCTGTGATCTGCACTCTGTATTATGTGATCTGTATTATGTATTCTGTGATCTGCACTGTATTATGTGATCTGTATTCTGTGATCTGCATTCTGTATTCTGTGATCTGCACTCTGTATTATGTGATCTGTATTATGTATTCTATGATCTGTATTCTGTGATCTGTATTATGTATTCTATGATCTCTATTCTGTATTCTGTGATCTGTATTCTGTATGCTGTGATCTGTATTCTGTGATCTGTATTCTGTGATCTCTATTCTGTATTCTGTGATCTGTATTCTGTATTCTGTGATCTGTATTATGTGATCTGCATTCTGTATCCTGTGATCTGCATTCTGTATTCTGTGATCTGTATTATGTATTCTGTGATCTGTATTATGTATTCTATGATCTGTATTCTGTGATCTGTATTATGTATTCTATGATCTCTATTCTGTATTCTGTTACCTGTATTCTGTATGCTGTGATCTGTATTATGTATTCTATGATCTGTATTCTGTATTCTGTGATCTGTATTATGTATTCTATGATCTCTATTCTGTATTCTGTTATCTGTATTCTATATGCTGCGATCTGTATTATGTATTCTATGATCTGTATTCTGTTCTCTGTATTCTGTATGCTGTGATCTGTATTATGTGATCTGCATTCTGTATCCTGTGATCTGCATTCTGTATTCTGTGATCTGCATTCTGTATTCTGTGATCTGTATTATGTATTCTGTGATCTGTATTCTGTTATCTGTATTCTGTATGCTGTGATCTGTATTATGTGATCTACATTCTGTATCCTGTGATCTGCATTCTGTATTCTGTGATCTGTATTATGTATTCTATGATCTGTATTCTGTGATCTGTATTCTGTATGCTGTGATCTGTATTCTGTGTTTTCCAGTGCATGGACCAGCACGCCAAGGTGTTCACAGGGTCAGTCCCTACATACACACTGTGCCTGGCATCATGCACACCCACTGCGGCTAGTGGTGCTCTTGTACTGAATGAATGAATTAATCAATAACTGAATCGATTTTTTTTTTTCAATTCACTTTCAGAGTGTAATAGATTGAGCATAATGCTTTCCTCAAAAGCAAAACATAGTCGTAATTTTAGCAGCAGCAGTAGCAGTAGTAGTAGTAGTAGTAGTAGTTTTGTTGTTGTTGTTGTATCAGTTTGCAGCAAGTACAGGAACTTTGGAACAAGCGATAAGATATGACCAGCATAACCGAATAAATGGCAAAACCCAACCACACTGCGAAGCAATAACCTTTTTTTCTCGCTTTTTTTTTCGAAATGTGGTTTAATACCCAAAGAAGAAAAAAAAATCAGACGAAAGAGAATGGTGATGATGGTTTGACCGTTTTACGTCACACAGTCCCACGAGAAGCAAGACAAAGGGGGAAGGAAGACAAAAGCCCTTTGTTCCACTGGCCTGGAAATGCCTTTGTCTCTTTGTTCCCCACGGTTTTTTTTTTTCGCTCACCTTGCCCAGTTCCCCCCCAACCCCACCCCCTCTACCCCCCCCCCCCCCCCACCATCCCACCAGTGATTGTGCCAGAGGTCTTTGATGCCACAGCCCAGGTTGTGCACCACAGGGCAGCATTCAGTCAGCCGTGGAACGTGGGGGCGATCTCTTTCTTCCTTCAACCCAGCAGTGCCATTGCTTTCTTCTTCTTCTTCTTTCTTGCTTTCTTTTTTTTTTTCCATAAAGCGGTAAACCTTTACTCTTCTCTAGAGAACCGAGAGGGACGGGGCCGTCGGGGGTCGGAGGGGGAGGTGGGTGGGTAGATAGGGGGTGGTCGTTAGGGTGATGGTGGGGGCAGGGGGGTGGGAGAGAAATAGGCAGACAGACGAGAGACGGGGGGGATAGGAGGGGGAGGGGGAGGGGTTAGTATTGAAGGTAAAAGACAGAACGAACAGGAAGGAGGGAAATGAGAAGAGGAAGGAAGGGGGGGCAGGAAGTAAGCGAGGGGACAGAAAAGGTATTGGAGCTGAACGTTGAAACGTTTGTTTTGTTTTGTTTTGTTTTGTTTTGCTTGTTTGTTTTGTTGTTGTTGTTTTCACATTTTCTTTCATGTCACAGCCATTAGATCTTGTAGATTTTTTTTTTTTTTTTTTTTTTTTTGAAAATGCAACGGTAGAACAAGTGACACAACTCGCAGTTACCCCACCCCCAAAAAACTGATAACACTTCGTTCAGTATGTTCATGTGTGACAAACAACATTTATGAAAAAAAATAATAATAATAATTAAAAAAAATTTTTTTAAACTGTATGGTTACCCGAGTAAATCTGTGATTCGCCCTACTATCTAATATATTTCCTTTATAGTAATAGTAAACATGAGGGGGGGATAGAGGGAGGGGAAGAATGATGGGGGCGAATAAACAGACACATGGGACAGGTGGGGGGGGGGGGGGACAGGGAAATGGCACAGCGGTAAATGGTACAGGGAAAATGGCGCAGTGAGAAATGACAAAGAGGGAATGGGACAGAGGAAATGGCACAGGGGTAAATGGAACAGGGGTAAATGGGACAGGGAAAATGGCACAGTGAGAAATGACAAAGAGGGAATGGGACAGGGAAAATGGGACAGAGGGAAATGGGACAGGGGAAAATGGGACATGGTGGGACATCAAAATGGAAGAGGGAGAGAAAGGGACGAAGAGAGGCGACAGGGGTGAACGGACAGACTGACGAACACAGGTGGTGGTCAGGGTGCCAGTCTTCCAGATGAGATGATAAACCGAGGTCCCGTGTGCAGCATGTACTTACAACGCATGTGAAAGGACCAACGGCAACAAAAAGGGGATGACCCTGGCAATGTTTTGTAGAAAAATCAAGTTTGACAGATTAGCGCGAATATATATATATATATATATATATATATAGATATATATATATAAATTATATATTCACATAGATAGATAGATAGATAGACAGATAGATAGATAGATAGATAGATAGATAGACAGATAGAAATACACACACATGTCATGCATGTATGGAGAGAGAGAGAGAGACAGAGAGAAATCCAAGCCCATATGTCTTCGTTTTTCCACCAAATATTGGAGGACGCACCAAAAACAGTCTTAGGTAATCTTTCAATCAACGTCTAAAAACTGTATTTGCGTTTGGGGTGGGGTGGTGGTTTTAAAAAAAAAACACAAAAAACCTCATGTTTG
>NC_134881.1:22851095-22863595 GCF_041734735.1 Babylonia areolata
TTAGGTTCTACTGTCATAGACGTAATGTACTAAAGTAACATGAATGTTTCTAGCTGTCCACGCTATTTTCGTTGTAAAGTCGTCGTCATCGTCGTCGTCGTAGTAGTAGTTGCTGCTGGTTTAAATAATCTTTAACTGTTCAACAATACACATGATTACAATGCAATCAATGACAAAAGAGCAT
This sequence comes from Babylonia areolata, assembly GCF_041734735.1. Lineage (NCBI taxonomy): Eukaryota > Metazoa > Mollusca > Gastropoda > Neogastropoda > Buccinidae > Babylonia > Babylonia areolata. Next base: position 22,851,280 of record NC_134881.1, read on the forward strand.
CAAGAAGCTTAAAGCTTATACTGTGCTCACAACGTTGCACTTCAATTTGAACATGACGGCTGATGAACCATATTATCAACTGTATCAAATAACATTCATCAACAGTAAGTAATGAAGAAGTAGTAGTTGTTGTTGTTGTTGTTGTTCAGTGCTGCTGCTGCTGTTGTTGTATCAGCAGAAGTACTGCTTATATCAGAGACTGGGTCAAGAGCAAAGTGAGAGCTGTATGATAAATGGTTTCTCCACTGCAATGTGAATCCATTCACAGCTGTCTTTTGTGAAAGACTATGACTCTTAAACTACGAGCCAAGAGCCAAGATTGCATTCGCTCTTCGTGCTGAAGCCTAGGTGTCGGGGGCGGGGGCAGGTGGGGGACGGGAGGGGCTGGCCATTGCAGACCATCCCAACATCGACTGCCCGAAAGTCCTCTTGGCCGAAACAGTAGGGATGTAACTTGGGCAAGACATTCTCCGCTATTTATAAATAAAATTGAATTATTCTAACCCAACTAGTCGGGGCCGCAGCTGCCTCCTCTGCTGTTCTGACGGTCACAGTAAGACACGACTGGTTAACATGCACTCATGTATGTATGTATGTATGTATGTATGTATGTATGCATGTATACTGTATGTATGTATGTTGTATGTTCCCTCCCACTCTCTTTCCTAATTCCTATCTCCCTGTCTCCCTTTCTCTCTCCCAATCCCTCACTCCCTGTAGTATGATGATGATGAACTGGATTTGTATAGCGCAAAATTATATCAATGTAAATTCAGACTCAGTGCGCTGACAAACGTCCATTCACACGCAGCCTCGCCCGTAAATGACTAACCACACACACACACACACACACACACACACAGAGAGAGAGAAAGAGAGAGAGAGAAGCTCAAATTAAGCGTGGAGAAAAACAAATCACAAAGACGCCTCACAGAACACGAACTTTCAGCTGGGATTTGAGTGTCGGCTGGTGCCGAAAACGGGCGGGCGGCGAATTCCTGACAGAGGGAACACAAAGACTAAGACTGCAGTGGCCGAGTGTACGTTTTTGGGGGGTGTTTTTTTGTTTGTTTGTTTTTTTTCTTTTGTTTTCTTTTTCTTTTCTTTTTTTTCCTTTTTTTATTATTGTTTCTTCTTCTTTTTTTCTCCAGGTGTTTCCCCTAAAGACCGATGATGTTGAAGGACGAAGGGAAGGGAGGAAAGAAGGAAGGAAGGAAGGAAGGAAAGAAAGAAGAGGGGAGGGAGGAAGGAAGGAAGGAAAGAAGAGGGGAGAGAGGAAGGAAGGAAGGAAGGAAAGAAAGAAAGAAAGAAGAGGGGAGGAAGGAAGGAAGGGAGGAAAGAAAAAAAAGGGGAGGAAGGAAGGAAGGAAGGAAAGAAAGAAAGAAGAGGGGAGGAAGGAAGGAAGGAAGGAAAGATCAAGAAGGAAGGGAGGAAGGGAGGAAAGAAAGAAGAGGGGAGGGAGGAAGGAAGGAAGGAAGGTAGGAAGGGAGGAAAGAAGGAAGGGAGGAAAGAAAGAAAAGGGAAGGAAGGACGGAAAGAAAGAAGGAAGGGAGGAAAGAAAGAAGAGGGGAGGAAGGAAGGAAGGAAGGAAGGAAGAGGGGAGGGAGGGAGGAAGGAAAGAAGGAAGGAAGGAAAGAAGGAAGGGAGGAAGGGAGGAAAAAAAGAAGAGGGAAGGAAGGAAGGAAAGAAGGAAGGAAGGAAGGAAAAAGGGAGGAAGGAAGGGAAATGGGAGGGAAGGAAGGAAGGCAGGAAGGAAGGAAGGGAGAAAGGAAGGAAGAAAGGAAGCAAGGAAGGGAAAAGGAAGACAGCATGAACGACGAGGAGGAGAGAAGGAAGTGAGGAAAAGAAAGAAAGAAAGAAAGAAAAGAAGAAAGCAGGAAGGAGAAAAAGGAAGGAAGGAAGGAAGGACGGACGAAGGTAATGGAAGGAGATGAGAAAAGACGGGAAAGACAGGCGACAGGTGAGAGTGACACAGGAACCTTCCTCAACGTTCACCAAAAACAACAACAGATACAGCCTAACGACGCGCTCTTGTTAAAACTCACTCAGTACGGCCAGTCCTCTCTTCTCCTCTACACAGACCCCTCGGATGTCCAGTGGGTGTCTGAATGACCCAACCTTTAGCTTCCGTCGTCAGAATTGTGGTATTCTTTATCAACATTCACGTCTTCAGTATAAGAGCCTTCCACTTGTAATATTTTGATGGTGGTAATTGGGGAGAAACGCTGTTAACGTCGTCTCTTTCGCCTTTCGTATGGAGAGAGTTAAAGCCCTACTTTTGCGTCCCTAAATTCAGGAAGCTATTCTACCGGCAATACTAGTGCAAACATGACACATCAGTATATGTTTTGACCCATTTTCAGTAATTTTCTATTCGATGTTGAGGGTTATTTTTCTCAGTTTGATACGAATTCAGTCGCAAAACTAACGTGCCGCCATCTTGCTCTTTTTTTCTCTTTTTTTTTTTTTTTTTTTTTCCCTTTATTTTTCCTTTTTAGGGGGGCGGAGGTGGGCGGGCGGAAACCATGCGTTTACAAGACGCACAAACTTGTACACTGGTTAATAACATCGTAATATATATATAGATATATATATATATATATATATATATATATATATTTCTTCTCCTCCACTTTTCGACTGGCCTTATTTTCGTCATTCGAGACGGGAAGAAATGTAGAGCATATGATTATTACAATGCTACCAAAACAAATTTACAACTTTTTTTTCCGTCTTCGGAACGAAAGTGAATGGAAGGAACACTGAGGCAGATATGTAGATACAGCTGCCGATTTCTTGGTTAGAAGGGCTGATTACACACGCAACAGGTTATTTCTCGTATACCTCCATTGCCAAGCACAGGAAATGTTTCGTTTCAATAGGTCCCAGAGTTTAAGACGCTAATATAGGACACTACACGCACGGCTGGACCAGCCGGTCATCCAACAGTACAACCCCTGCCTTGACCACATGCACTGTTTGCGCCGAGGACACCAACACAGAGGCAAGGACAGAGAACAAACCGATTATTAAGGAAGGAAGCAAAGAAAGGAGGAAGAACAATCAAAATTGATGGTAACGGTGACAGTTCCTGAGAATAAGTCACACACACACACAGACACAGACACACACGCACACACAACTCCACACGCACACACAACACACAACACCCTCCCCCCCCCCTCCGACCCCTCACCTCCCCCCCCCCACCACACACAGTCCTCTCCCCCCCTAACACCCCACCCCCCACACACACCACCTACCACCCCTCACCCCCACCCCCCCACCCCCACCCCACCCACCCCCACACACACACACACACACGCATGCGTGCGCGCGCGCACTGACCTTTTCCCGGGAGAGGATGTGAGTGCCGACCCTGACCTTGGCGAAGGAACCCTCCCCGAGACAGGAGCCCAGCACGTAGTGCCCCACCTTCTTCCTCTTCTCCCCCTCCACCTCACCCTCCACCTCACCCTCTTCCCCCTCCTTCAGCATCTCCTCTTCTCAGCACGTGACCGACGACGTCACCCCTGGCGTGAGCCAGAACCACAACTCTGCATGCTGCACCTGAACCGATCACGCTTCGTCCGTGGACACTCTGGGCAGTAAGGATGGTGCGCACTGGGCAGTAAAGGTGGTCCACACTGAGCAGTAAAGATAGTCCACACTGGGCAGTAAGGATGGTGCACACCGGGCAGTAAGGATGGTCCACACTGAGCAGTAAAGATGGTCCACACTGAGCAGTAAAGGATGGTCCACACTTGAGGAGTATCGATGGTCCACACTGGGCAGTAAGGATGGTCCACACTGGGCAGTAAGGATGGTCCACACTGAGCAGTAAAGATGGTCCACACTGGGCAGTAAGGATGGTCCACACTGGGCAGTAAGGATGGTCCACACTGGGCAGTAAGGATGGTCCACACTGAGCAGTAAAGATGGTCCACACTGAGCAGTAAAGGATGGTCCACACTTGAGGAGTATCGATGGTCCACACTGGGCAGTAAGGATGGTCCACACTGAGCAGTAAAGGATGGTCCACACTTGAGGAGTATCGATGGTCCACACTGGGCAGTAAGGATGGTCCACACTGAGCAGTAAGGATGGTCCACACTGAGCAGTAAAGGATGGTGCACACCGGGCAGTAAGGATGGTCCACACTGGGCAGTAAGGATGGTCCACACTGAGCAGTAAAGGATGGTCCACACTGGGCAGTAAGGATGGTGCACACTGGGCAGTAAGGATGGTGCACACCGGGCAGTAAGGATGGTGCACACTGGGCAGTAAGGATGGTGCACACCGGGCAGTAAGGATGGTCCACACTGGGCAGTAAGGATGGTGCACACCGGGCAGTAAGGATGGTGCACACTGGGCAGTAAAGGATGGTCCACACTTGAGGAGTATCGATGGTCCACACTGGGCAGTAAGGATGGTGTACACTGGGCAGTAAGGATGGTCCACACTGGGCAGTAAGGATGGTCCACACTGGGCAGTAAGGATGGTCCACACTGAGCAGTAAAGGATGGTCCACACTTGAGGAGTATCGATGGTCCACACTGGGCAGTAAGGATGGTGCACACTGGGCAGTAAGGATGGTCCACACTGGGCAGTAAGGATGGTCCACACTGGGCAGTAAGGATGGTCCACACTGGGCAGTAAGGATGGTCCACACTGGGCAGTAAGGATGGTCCACACTGGGCAGTAAAGATGGTGTACACTGAGCAGTAAGGATGGTGTTCACTTTGCAGTAAAGATGGCAATCAGTTGGCAGCAAAGAAAGTGCACTTCGCAGAAAACACGGAGCATTTGACAGTACAAGCGATACTCTGTAAGAGACAGAGCAGTTCACACAGTCTCCTACAAAGTCGTACTACACAGGTAAGACATCAGTCTTGGAGACATAGGTCGTTCCAGTTTCTCTGTTGAAATCAGATCAAAAACTGCATGGCGATGTGCATACAAAGCGGCCTGTCACACAATGTATATCAATCTTTTTTCTCCTGTCTCTGTACCACCTGGAAAAATGTCACAACTTTCGGGAGGAGTTCCACTGTAGGAACCTATTGTCAGCTCTAAGAATCCTCACTCCAGTCAGGGGTGATAACGATGCAGTAGATAGGTAAAACGTGTGTGTGGTGGGCCCGAAGCCACGTTTCTGCTGCAGTTGCTTCTCACTGACCTAACCCTGCCCCACCACCCTCCTCCCCACCACGTCATTCACGCACAAACAACAACGAGTTTCATGCCTGACGTTTTGTCCTTGGCAAGTTCATGCCACGTCGACCAACTGTGATCTCTATTCAGATTGTAAAAAAAAAAAAAAAAAAAAAAAAAAACTTCGTGCACGCTCGGCATTCGTCTGTCAGCCTGGGACATGTCACTTGTGTCAGTCTGTCAGCAGTGTTTTTCTGTGACTCCTTCCCCCCCCCCCCCCCCCCCCCCCCCTCCACTTGTCCCCCTCCACTTCTTTGAGTGACTGGCGGAGCGAACATCAACGCCTTGTTGCGAACACTGCTCAGTCCGTCTGGAGGGGGAGAACGTGGATATTGCCCTGTCCTGTCGGTCAGCACTGGCTGTCTGTTTGCTGTGGCTGTCTGTTAGCTTAGCTGAGGCTGTATGTTAATCAGCTGTGGTTTGTGTGTTAGCAGTGTATGTCTGTCTATCTGTTAGCTACGTTAGCTATGGCTGTATGTTAGCAGTGCCTGTCTGTCTGTTAACTATGCCTGTTAGCTGTGATTGAGCGTTAGCCCTGTATGTTTGTCTGTTAGCTATGTCTCTTAACCATTGCTGTGCGTTAGTTATGACTGCATGTTAGCAGTGTCTTGTCTGTTAGCATGTCTGTCTGTCTCTTAACTTTGTCTGTTAGTTATGGCTGTATGTTAACAGTGTCTGTCTGTCTGTCTGTCTGTCAGCAGTCTGCCAGCTATGTCGGTCTGTCTGTCAGAGTGGCTGTTGGCAGTGTCAGTGACTGTCCGATTCCCATGGGTGCCTATCTGTCGACCAGTCCCCAGCTGCCTCCTGACCGTGGTCAGTGTGGACAGAGAAGGGTGACCACACCTCACCAAAATCCTCTCCAGTGGCCGTGTCTCGCCTTCCTTCTTCACGGATCACTTCTCACCCACCCACCCACAAACCCACGCACAAACAGGTAAGATGGAGGGGGGGGAGGGGGAGCCCAGGGGGGGCAGGTGGGGGAGGGGGGGGTAGCAGGGGTTGTGACGGCACTCTGACGACTCACTCACTGTGGAACAACTGTGGGCTGTTCTGTTCTGTCCACCTGGTCTGGTTAGTGATTGGTGTGTCACGCCTCGCGGAACACTCCACGATCCCGCAATGACTCTCAGTCTCAAGTGGCCGCGCTTTCCACGATCGACGTGACGAGAGAGGACAGTCAAAGGGTGGGGGTGGGGAGGGGGGGTGCAGGGGGCTGCTTGGGGGGCGGAGGGAGGGAGGGAAAGGGTGCAGGGGGGGAGGGAACTGGCGGAGAAATGGAACGGCCCTCGATTAGTTGGATGCACGATGGGGATGGGGGTAAGAGGGTGATGGTGAGAGGAGTGGGGGGGGGGGGGCTGCGTGTCAGTGACTGTCTTCACTATGTACTGCAGGGAACAAGACCAGGGACTGGAACCGCCGGAGCCATGCGTGTGTGTACAGGTGGCGACTTCAACCACCTGATCTACAGTTCACGGTTCAGTTTTGCGAACGCCACACTCCTGGTCTGTCAGCAGCCCTGACAACGTGGCAGATTTGATGTCGGGCGGGTGTGCTGCAAGCAACAAGCAACAAACAGACTCCTGGTAACTTCTGAACAACAAGACTCCTAATAATTCTTAGTCATCAAAAGACTTCTGACTCCTTGTGGACATACTTCTTGTCAGCATACAGATTGCTAGTCAAATAAATACCTGCACAACAGACTCCTAGTCAATAGACTCCTTGTAAGCAAAAAGACTCAACGTCAACAGACTCTTAAACAAACATGCCCAAAGTCAAGAAACAGACACTTAGTTAACTAATATAGCCCCAGGTAATTAAAAAAAAAAAGGGGGGGGGGCGGCTCCTAGTCAACAGACTCCCAGTCAACAAACATACTAGTTAACAGACTCCTAGTTAACAAACAGACTAGTCATCAAATGGACTCCTAGTCAACAAACACACCCGAAGTCAACAGACTCTTAGTGAACAAACATACTCCAAGTCCAGAGACTCCTAGTCAACAAACAGATTCCTAGTCAACAAAGTCTCCTAGTCAAGAGACTCTAGTCAACAAATTTACTCCAAGTCAACAGACTCCACGTCAACAGACTCCACGTCACCAAACAGACTCCACGTCACCAATTAGACTCCACGTCACCAATTAGACTCCTAGTCAACAAACAGACTCCAAGTCAACAAACAGACTCCTAGTCAACAGACCAAGTCAACAGACTCCAAGTCAACAGATTCCAAGTCACCAAACAGACTCCACGTCACCAATTAGACTCCTAGTCAACAAACAGACTCCAAGTCAACAAACAGACTCCTAGTCAACAGACCAAGTCAACAGACTCCACGTCAACAGATTCCAAGTCACCAAACAGACTCCACGTCACCAAACAGACTCCAAGTCACCAAACAGACTCCAAGTCAACAAACAGACTCCTAGTCAACAGACCAAGTCAACAGACTCCAAGTCAACAGATTCCAAGTCACCAAACAGACAAGTCACCAAACAGACTCCACGTCACCAAACAGACTCCACGTCACCAAACAGACTCCAAGTCAACAAACAGACTCCTAGTCAACAAACAGACAAGTCACCAAACAGACTCCACGTCACCAAACAGACTCCACGTCACCAAACAGACTCCGAGTCAACAAACAGACAAGTCACCAAACAGACTCCAAGTCAACAGACTCCAAGTCAACATACTCTTAGTCAACAGACTCCAAATCACCAAACAGCCTCCAAGTCAACAGACTCCACGTCACCAAACGGACTCCACGTCACCAAACAGACTTCTAGTCAAGAAACAGACTCCTTAGTCAAGAAACATACTCCTAGTCAACAGACTCCAAGTCACCAAACATACTCCAAGTCACCAAACAGACAAGTCACCAAACAGACAAGTCACCAAACATACTCCAAGTCACCAAACAGACAAGTCACCAAACGGACTCCACGTCACCAAACAGACTTCTAGTCAAGAAACAGACTTCTTAGTCAAGAAACATACTCCTAGTCATCAGACTCCAAGTCACCAAACAGACTCCTAGTCACCAAACAGATTTCTAGTCAACAAACATACTCCAGATCAACAGACTCAAAGTCACCAAACAGACTCCAAGTCAACAAACATACTCCTAGTCAACAGATTCCAAGTCACCAAACAGAAAAGTCAACAAACACATCCCAAGTCAACAAACATACTCTTAGTCAACAGATTCCAAGTCACCAAACAGACAAGTCACCAAACAGAAAAGTCAACAAACACATCCCAAGTCAACAGACTCCTAGTAGTCACCAGACTCCTTGTCAACAAACACACCCCCCAAAAAATCAAGACACCTGGTCACCACAGACACCTTGTCAACAAACAGGAATCAAGTCAACATACACACTTCCATAAGACAGACGGCGTAACGTCGTCACACCTTCCACCCCCACCCGACCCCCACCCTCCCCCCACACACACGTACCCCTCACCCCACCCCACACCATAAGGACAGCCAGGGCAGGTGGTCAACCAGTTCTGACCCTCGATCAGGGCCTCTCAGTCCTTGCGCTCGCTGTAGCCAAACTAAACCACTGTGCACTGTTCACTGCCTGTTAGATCAAAGACTGACACGTACGAATTTCAGTGTACACTTTGACAGATCAGAGACAATTACGTCTACAGGGCTTTTAGCACCGCTATCAAAACCTGAATACAAATCTCTGCCCTGATGCCGATCAGAAATTCTCAGGACAATCAGAAGTTTCCATCACCAACCACGATCCAAAGGAGTCTGTGAAGAGTTGACAAGGGGAACAACCCACACCTCCTCTGTGTGTGTGTGTGTGTGTGTGTGTGTGTGTGTGTGTGTGTGTGTGTGTGTTATTTGTGTCTTAAAATGTTATATTGTGTCTTAAAATCTTGTGTCTTGAAAAATTAAATTGTCTCAAAATTTAATTTGTGACATTTGTGGTGAAAAGATGCTATTTTTTGTCTTTGAATGTTGTTATTTGTGTTTTAAAATGTTATATTGCATCTTTAAAATGTTACATGTTTCTTACCTTTTTTAAAAATATTTTTTACATGATGATATATTTGCATAGTAAACAAAGAAGAGTGTGTGGGTTATTCATTCACTTTTATTTCGCTTGTGTTTTAGAACGTCATTTTTTTTTTTTTATCGCTTCCTGGGAAACTGATGCCCTTGACCGCTCTCGCTGGAGGATGCTGTGCTGTAGTGGCATAAAGACGTTTGAAAACAAGAGAGCGCTGGCCATTAAGGAGAAGCGTGAGCGAAGGAAGCAGGACTCAACTTCTGGAGTCGTTCTCCCTTGCAACACCTGTGGGAAGTGTTGCACATCCAGAATCGGCCTTTTCTCCCATATGAGGACACACACCGACAGATAAGCCTGCCTGCCTACTCATCCGTCGGTCTGACGGGAGACTCCATCATTTTTTTTTTTTTTTTTTTTTTTTCTTCTTTTTTTCTTTCTTTTTTTTTCTTACCTTACTGTTTTCCTTGTGCCTGATGATTGGGAAAATGCGTGGTGATCAGAGAAGGTGTACCAGTTGTTCGTTTCCTTTTACACCCATTTGTTGACGAGCATTTGAGTGAGCCTAAAGTATACTCTCTGTCTTAATTATTCGAAGCAGACAACAATGAAGTGATTCGAAATGAACTAATAACTGACGGACAAGGGTCAGTCACCTCAGTGACGTCACAGCCCACGGCGGTCACGTGGTCCCCAAGGCGTCACACCGGCGTCACCATGGCGAAGCAGGTCAGCGTCACAACTTAGCGAACTACGTCACTGTTCTTCAGGCACTGGGGCCCAGGCCCATCCTTTGCCGCCACTTGTAACAAACGATCTGTGGACATGACAGTCACACGTTCCTTCACAAAGTCAGTCAAAGTTTCATTGTTTCACACACACACGCACGCATGCACACACACACGCGCGCGCGCGCGCGCGCTACCAAACAAATACACAAACAAAAAAAACTTGGCGGCACGCGGGTAAACAGAAAACAAGCATAATACAAAACATAGATGAAATACGTAGATACAATATTAAAACATTATCTCTTTCACACACACACACACACGCACACACACACACACACACACACACACAGGGAGAGAGGAGAGAGAGACTGTGTGGAGTAGGACAGCCAGAGAGATTATATATATATATATATATATATATATATATATATATATATATATATATATATATATAAGAAGAAGAAGAAGAAGAAGAGAGGCAGACTGAGAAAGAAAAGGAGACAGACAGAGAGAGGAAGACAGAGAAAGAGAAGAAGACACGACACGACACGACAGAGAGAGAAAAGGGGAAAGACATACAGAGATAACTTTATACTCGGAACTCAAAATTCTTAATGACAGGTCACCGGCCTGTACATACATATGATTACACGAGTTGTACACACACCTGTAAACCAAACCGTGAGCACAGTGAACAAAGAAACAGAGAAAGGAAAATATGACAGACAGAGAAAGGAGGAGAGACAGAGAGGGAGAGAAAGGAGGAGAGACAGAGAGGGAGAGAAAGGAAGAGAGCTCAGAACTCAGAACTCAAAACGTTTTTATTCAAGGATTAAGATTTTAGGCATAGCCTATTCTTCCAACCTGTCCTCGCTAATCTACATCTATTACAAACAGCACACACATAAATGAAAGGAAAAGGTTTTCATGCAGAAGGGTATGCATAATGAAGAAAGCAAGAGACAGACGGAGCAAGACTGAGAATCATGGTGACGTTGCCTGGTGGATAAAGGGTGGAGCTTTCTTCCAATCTCCCAGGTCAACACACGTGCAGACATGCTAGTGCCTGAACCCCCTTCGTGTGTATACGCACACATAAGATCAGATCCTGCAATCCATGTCAGAGTTCGGTGGGTCATGGGAGCAAGAACATATCCAGCATGCACATCCCCGTAACGGAGTATGGCTGCCTAAATGGCAGAGTAAATAAACAAAATGATCATACACATAAAATATTACATGTCTATATGAGTATATATGTGTGCGTGACTCCTGATTGAATGACACAGGAAACGAATGATGAGCGCCCAGTGGCAGCCGTTAGTCGGCTCTACCCAGGTAGGCAGCCTGTTGTGCAAAATGATTCCGTGTTTGTAAAGCGCTGAGAGCTTGGTTTTCGACCGAGGATATGTGCTCCTTAGTGTCATTATCATCAGAAAAGAAGAGAGGAATAAAGTGAACAGAAAGAGAGACAGACTGAGAAACAAAAGAGAGAGATAGTACACTGTACACTGTGTTTTCTTCCTATCTCCGAAATACTGGTAGCAACAAACTCTGGGACACACACCACGACACCACACGACACGACACACCACGACACCACACGACACGACACACCACGACACACCACGACACGACATGACACGACACACCACGAGACGACACGACATGACACGACACGACATGGCACGACACACCACGACACGACATGACACGACACACCACGACAAGACATGGCATGACACACCACGACACGACACGATACACCACGACACGACACACCACGACACCACACGACACGACACACCACGACACCACACGACACGTACGACACCACACGACACGACACACCACGAGACGACATGACACGACACACCACGACACGACACACCACGAGACGACATGACACGACACACCACGACACCACGCGACACGACACACCACGACACCACGCGACACGACACACCACGACACCACACGACACGACACACCACGACACACCACGAGACGACATGACACGACACACCACGATACGACATGACACGACAAACCACGACACGACACGATACACCACGATACGACACAACAAGACACGACACGACACGACACGACACGACACGACACGACACACCACATGACACACCACGACACACCACGACACGACACGACACACCACGACACGACACGACACGACACACCACGACACGACACGACACACCACGACACGACATGACACGACACGACACACCACGACATGACATGACACGACACGACACGACACTACATGACACGACACGACACGACATGAAACACCACGACATGACACACCACAACA
>NC_134881.1:22871095-22873595 GCF_041734735.1 Babylonia areolata
AAACAAGCTCTTTGTCAACTCAGAATAAGCGCACATTATTTAAACATCGAACGAGGAAGATATGCAAACATTCCCAGAGAAGAGAGGTTATATGCTATATGTGAAGTTGTTGAAGATGAATTGCATTTCTTAGATACGTGTATCTTATTTCATAATTTGCGAAGCCATCTAATCACAACTATACAGCAGTATGATCATCAATCAAATGTGATCTCTAGAAAAATACAAAACAATATACTAAAACCAAGTGATTTATTCACCTGCGATGACTGTCAAAAAACACTTGCCAACTATGTATTTCAGTGCATGCGTATTAGATGACCGTTTATTTCTTTGTTCCCTTTGTTCTTTGTTGTGTCTATTAATCCTTCGGGATTTTATGACAATAAATGAAGTCAAGTCAAGTCAAGTCAAGTCAAGTCAAATCACACTCACACACACACACACACACACACACACACACACACACACACACACACACACACACACACACACACACACACGCACACACTGGAAGAGATGATAGTTATATGGATCCACAGAATACAGCTGACAGAGTGGCTGCTCGCAGGATAATCAAACTTTTTATTCCACACCCGTCCACTGTCCAGGCACCATTCCCTGCCCCTCCTCACTCTCGGCAACCCCTTCCTCCCTCTTCCCTCCTGTCCCCATCACCCATATGCATATATCCAAACGAATACATATATATATATATATATATATTGCCAGCCCACCTCCTACCCCACCCTCACTGACTTCCCCTTCATTCTCTACAGTTGCGGGTTGCTGTCAGATTACCTTATTTCTACTAGATGGTTTCTACCTTCTACCGATAGGTTTCATCCTATTGATTTTAGGCAACCACATTTTGTTTTCACGGATGGCTAAGTACAAGGTGGATATGTTGTTGTTGGTTTTTTTGTTTGTTTGTTTTTGTTTTTGTTTCCATAAACAAATATATTACGGGATCTTCAAGGCACTGGTTTGAGCTTTAACTCTCTCCATACGAACGGCGAAAGAGACGACGTTAACAGCGTTTCATCCCAATTACCATCATCAAAATATTGCAAGCGGAACGCTCTTATACTGAAGAGGTGAATGTTGACAAAGAATACCACAGTTCTGACGACGGAAGCTAAAGATTGGGTCATTCAGACACCCACTGGACATCCGAGGGGTCTGTGTAGAGGAGAAGAGAGGACTGGCCGTACTGAGTGAGTTAACGTGTGTATGCACGGGAAAGGAGCTGACGGCATTACACGGGTCTAAACAGGGAGACTGGGATCTGTTAACTCACACACCACACACTGCTGTCTGGATTGGAATCCAGCACAATCACACAGACCTACCGAACAAACAGAACTGTCTGACCACTCGGACAGAGCGCTGTCCACTGTTCACTGACGTCACCCAGTGTTGGTGGACCTCTGCCATGACCATCCGTCCACCAACCGAGTCTTCTGTGTTCGTGGACTGCAGCTCACACCATCACTCGTGTACATGAAGCTTGCGAGTGGGCAGCATGCACCAGGACTCCCGCCACACGACAACAACCAGGACATCGTGAGGACCAGCCTCGGACTGACAGCCAGGACTCCACCACCCGAGCACAGCCAGGACTCGGTGCGGACCACCCTCGGACCTCAAACACGGACATCCCCAGCACGCCAACGGCCAGGACACAGCGAGGACCCCCCCTAGAACCGCCAGCCAGGACTACGCCACCACAGGACAACAGGACCAACGCCTCGACCACACCAACCCTCACGGAAAAGACCACAGCCATGAACAACATGATCTTAAGGGCGAAATGCCAATATGTTGTCAAACTCGCTCACTCAGGCAGTATGGAAGCTAAACCTCGCTGGTGGATCGTACTGTGCAGCGGCCGCCATCTCGCCGACAGTTTCAGTTTCAGTTTCAGTTTCTCAAGGAAGTGTCAGGGCGTTCGGACAAATTCATATTCGTGACACCACATCTGCTGGGCAGATGCCTGACAGCAGCATAACCCAACGCGCTTGTCAGGCCTTGAGTGCGGGCTTTTCATAATTGTGTACCTATCAGTGTGGATTCTTCTTCTGCGTTCACTCGTATGCACACGAGTGGGCTTTTACGTGTATGACCGTTTTTACCCCGCCATGTAGGCAGCCATACTCCGTTTTCGGGGGTGTGCATGCTGGGTATGTTCTTGTTTCCTTAACCCACCGAACGCTGACATGGATTACAGGATCTTTAACGTGCGTATTTGATCTTCTGCTTGCATATACACACGAAGGGGGTTCAGGCACTAGCAGGTCTGCACATATGTTGACCTGGGAGATCGTAAAAATCTCCACCCTTTACCCACCAAGTGCCATCACCGTGATTCGAACCCGGGACCCTCAGATCGAAAGTCCAACGCTTTAACCATTCGGCTATGGCGCCCGTCGGAGTGGATTTCATTTTACATAATTTTGCCAGAGGACAACACTCTCGTTGCCATGGGTTCTTTTCTCGG
>NC_134881.1:22881095-22961095 GCF_041734735.1 Babylonia areolata
GTGCCACGAGAAAATGTATCACTTTGGCAAACATTATTCCATTTTTACTTCTGAATCAGTTGCCAATATAATCATGGCCTTGAATCACATTTTAGATCTTCCTAAAAATGATAAACAAATTCTCCTCAGTGTAGATTCGAAATCAGTGTTGCATGCTCTTAGATCTCCGAATAAAAAATTCCGTCTTTATATAATATCCGAACTGAATCACTGAATACATCTTTTGCCGGTCAAAGGCACTCATATGACTTCCATTTGGGCGCCTTCGCACTGTGGGATTACTTCAAATGAGCCGGCAGATCAGGCTGCCAGAAAGACAGCGCGCAATTGTGAAGGCTCAGTCCTTCTCAGTATACCGTTAGATCTGCAACAGTGTTATAGATGTATTGAAAAAGGTCTCCCGTAATCAGCTTACAAATAGGTTAAAAGATTCCGACCGGCAATATTACCGGTCACTGTGTAAAGGCAGTTACAGCGAACAACCCCAAGGCTTTCTTGTATAATTTATCTGTCTCCCAGTCAAGACCAATCATAAGTCTGATTTATCGATTTCGTTTGAATGCTCTTCGTACAAAATATTGCAAAAACATACAGTGTTGATGCGGAAAAGAAGTTAATGTCTTTCACATACTTGTCGAGTGTCTCAGAACAAAACTGGTCTTTCAAAAACTCACTGACCTGTTCCCATGTCTTTGACCTTAGAAGATATTTTGAATAATTATCCATTACTCCGACAAATCACAGAATATTTGAATCAAAGTCTAGTTGGTATCTACTTTTGATCGATCATGTTTTTGTTATAATGATTATGCTTAATCCTGTTACAGGAATGGTTTGAAATAGTTATACTTTACTCTCAGTTAGTTCAATCCTTCGTAGTTCTTCCTGTTAAATTCTGACACTGTTTATGTCTCTGTTCCTGTATCAGTCATCCCACCACACGCACACGCGCACACACACACACACACACACACACAGGTTTAAGTTTTAGCCCCCTGGAGTCCGAGAGGTACACTGAAAGGTGGTGGGGAGGGGGTGGGGGGGGGCTGAGGGGGAGGAGGGCGGGGGGTGGGGGAACATGTGTGTGAAAATAGCAATCAAATAATCATGAGGTATGCACGGATATCGATCTTCGACTGTGGAGTTTTCTTTGTCTGAATTTATCTTCAAAAAAGTAAGAAGCGCGCGCGCGTGTGTGTGTGTGTGTGTGTGTGTGCGTGCGTGTATATATATGTGTGTGTGTGTGCGTGCGTGCGTGCGTGCGTGCGTGCGTGTGTGTGTGTGTGTGTGTTCTTCAGATTAACGTCTATCCACATGCTGTGATTTTAGACGGAAAAAAGAATGATAATAAGAAATAATTACAAAATATAGAGAGTAGTATAAAGGAGCGATAAACCTGGAAGAAAATTAATTGTAAACTTGATTAAATCGAACGTCCAACTGGACTGCAAAGCAAACTTTCAGATATTTTTAACTGTAGTATATATATATATATATATATATATATATATATCTAATATCACTTCAAGTGGAAAGACGTTAAACTGAAGACGATATATATATATATATATATATATATATATATATATATATATATATATATATATATATCACCAACAGCATCTTGAAACGATTTTTATTCCGAAAATGTCGGTAGAAAAGGCTGAAAGGCTTCACATTCAAAAAGAACATGCGTATCTGAGAGTTGTCCTCCACAGTCGCATGTGACGTTTCACTATATTTAGTTTTGAAAGCATTTAGTTTTATCCTGTAAGCTAAAGAGATGATCTACCTTTTTGATATACTGTAGTGGGGGTAAAACTGAAAAACCTTTTGAACTTCACATACACTTTTTGGGCACTTTCTTGAAGTGTAAACAAACTGCTTTTCTAAACCTCTGCTCTTTTCCCATGATTCTTTTATTTTTTCTAATGGAAAACTATCTGATATAGATAGCGGAGAATCTACATGTGTACTTTTTGTTTCCTTATTTGCATCTTTTTTGGCAGCTTTGTCGGCCCATTCATTTGGTAAGATTCCTAGGTGTGTAGGCACCAAAGAAAATGTTATATTTGTACTTCCTAAAATTAGGTTATGCATGTCATACTAATTTCTGTTATAAGGTTAGATTTTTTTTCTTCAGTTCAGTGGAGCTTAACGCATACAGTACTGACTTTGAAACCTCACACATCAGCACTTGGAGAATGGAAAAAGGGGAGATCAAGTAGATAGTTCAAAACCATAATAACTGCAACAAGTTCAGCAGTAAAGATCGACCGATATTTACCAGTAAAGTATTACTTTTCCTTTTCTGCCTTTTGATTACTGAGAAGTTATCCATCAGTATATGCCTTCAGATGGTTGGTGTAAGTAGTTTGAATGTGTAATCTTACAGCAGTGACGACAATATTTGGGTTGTCGTCTTTCTTACAAGCAGTGTGTTCAATATCAAATTGGGCATTATTTTGTTCCCATGGTGGGCAAGGCGTTTCTTTCAGGTCAACGTCAACTTTTTCCCCCAGTGATAACTGCTTTATCTAAAAGTTCTGAAATATAAGTTCCCTACAGGGAATTTGACATCAGATTTAAGCTTTACCTCATTCGCAACAAAATTTTCACAGGTGGAACTTTGGACCACGTATTTCGTACATGTATGTTGTCGGTACACATCCAAGGGTAACTCTTCTACTTCTCTGTATGTTCGGAATGATGATGTATGGAATGGAACAGCAAGAGCAAGCCGACACGCCTTGCAGTCTATGCTCTGAAGTTTTTCCAGTAGGTATTTAGGTGCACTGAAAAATACTTCTTAGCCATAATTATGATAATTCAGAACGAATAAGTAATGTTGATCAACGTTTCAGAATTACAGTGTCTTGTCTCCAGCTTTGGTTACTAATGATTTTTTGTTTAGTAGATTAAAACTTCTTCTGGCTCTAGTTATCATGTACTCAATATGTTTATTCCAGGCAAGTTTAGAAGTGATTAACACTCCAAGAAATGTTATTCTTTGCTGGTATTTGACGAATTCGTTTTCTCATTTGAATGTTGGTAATACATCTGGATTATTACCGTTATTGAAAGGTACCATGTGTGTCTTTTCTGGGGAGATAGTCAACCCGTTTTCCAATATGTACTTACTTAATCTATCTAGCTCTGTTTGATATAACTTTTTGATATGATTCGATTATCTTTTAGGTATCCCTCGTCTCATGGTTACATTCATCCACATGCAGATGTCATCCGCATATTGTACAAGTACTACTGAATCAGATACATGATTAGGAAGGTCATGAAGCAAAATATTAAATAGAATGGGCGCTATCACTGATCCTTGGGGCAACCCCATTTCCAGTGGTCTGAAATTCAGATATGTATTTCCTGCACGAACCTGCATGCTCCTTTTACTAAAAAATACTTTTGATATAAGAGTAGAAGTGCCCTGACAACCCAATGCTCTTTCATTTATATAATAACTTTGCATGTCATACTTGATTGTAAGCCTTTTTTATGTCCAAGAAAGTAGAAGAACATTTTTCCTTCTTGCAAATTGATGTTTTATGTGCGTTGTGAGTTTCGCTAAGTGATCGACTGCAGATTTTCGTTTCTGAAAACCTGCTCGGTTTATTGGTATTAGTTTATTTTTACCACAAAAATAAACTAATTTTTTAAAGAAAATGTTCTCCATGAGTTTTCCGAAATGAGATGTTAAACCGACCGGTCTATAGCCTTTCATTTCGCTTCTAGGTTTTCCTTGTTTCCGAATTGGAACAATGATTGATTGTTTCCATACTGCGGGTACAACACCTTGGCTTCAGCATTTTTGAAAGATGGTATGCCACAAATGAATACAATTTACTGGTAAATGTTTTAACATATCATTGGAAAGTCCATCTAGGCCAGCTGATGACCTATTGTTTGGAAGAGAGGACAAAACATCCCATACTTCTATTATAGTTAGTGGGGCATTGATATGGTGATTATTATCTGGGACTGGATCTTTATACATTTGTGTGTGTGTGTGTGTGTGTGTGTGTGTGTGTGTGTGTGTGTGTGTGCGTGCGCGCGCGCGCGCGTTTAGGTTTCCTCTCCTGGCCGCCAAATTAACTTTGGTGCTACCGATTATTGAAGTCGATGGAGCAGACAATGTGGACATACTTCAAACAGCTCTCATTGATTTCAGCTCTGTCCGTCTGACACGTTCTATGCAATGCACAGTAACAATGGTTTGGGGTATTCTCTACCAATGATCAATGCTAATGAAACGTTTCTGTCTGTCGGTCAGTCGGGTCGGTCGGTCGGTCTCTCTCTCTCTCTCTCTCTCTCTCTCTCTCTCTCTCTCACACACACACACACACACTCACACACACACACACACACACACACACACACACATACATATACATCCAAACACACACACACACACACACACACACACACACACACACAGAGAGAGAGAGAGAGAGAGAGCTTCAGAGCGCAAAGGAGCGAATGAGATGCAGCCCATAAACACACAAGTCATAGAACTCTTTTATCGACTCTCTCTCTCTCTCTTACGCTCTCTCTCTCTCTGTTCTATACATCCAAAAATACAAAACCCAAATTACACCACGGTTTGTGTACAAACTGACACATTGCAGAAAATCACGCACGCACGCACACGCACACACACACACACTATGGCTGGTGTTATGTTTCCAGTCCAAGGGGTGATCGGCATTAGCAGTCCCTGCTGAGGCAACCAACAGATCAATAATGATTTGTTTCCAATACAACTAACAGATCAATAATGATTTGTTTCCAATACAACTAACTGATCAATAATGATTTGTTTCCAATACAACTAACTGATCAATAATGATTTGTTTCCAACACAACTAACTGATCAATAATGATTTGTTTCCAATACTTTACTAACTGATCAATAATGATTTGTTTCCAATACAACTAACTGATCAATAATGATTTGTTTCCAATATAACGAACAGACCAATAATGATTGTTTCCAATAAAACTAACAAATCAATAATGATTTGTTTCCAATAAAACTAACAAATCAATAATGATTTGTTTCCAATACAACTAACAGATCAATAATGATTTGTTTCCAATAAAACTAACAAATCAATAATGATTTGTTTCCAATAAAACTAACAAATCAATAACGATTTGTTTCCAATACAAACCAACAGATCAATAATGATTTGTTTTCAAGACAACTGACAGATCAATAACGATTTGTTTCCAGTACCACTAGCAGATCAGTAATGATTTGTTTCCAATACCACTAACAGATCAATAATAATTATTTCCGGTACAAGGACGGGTGACTAGTTTTGAGGAGGTGATGGAAGGGTAGTACACGCATGACTGGAGAATTGGTGGGATTGGAATTAGCTGGTCACACGCTGTGTGGTGTTTGTACAGAGAGAGAGAGAGGCAGAGACAGAAACAGAGAGAGAGAGAAAATGTGTGTGTGTGTGTGTGTCTGTGTGCGTGTTTGTATGTGTGTGTGTGTGTGTGTGTGAGCGAGTGTGTGAGTCTGTGTGTGTGTGTACGCGCGCGTATGTGTTTGTGTGTATGTGATTGTTCATGTGTGTGTGTGTGTGTGTGTGTGCGTGCGCGTGTGTGTCGATGGTGAGGGGGTTTTTTGGGGGGAAGGGGGGGGGGGTTCAGGGGGGGGGGGAGTGTGCAGAAACAAAGCCCCCAGGAGAGAGTGGCTGGTGTAAGCTGGATTGTGTTTGCCATGTTTACGGATGAAACGATTATGTCAGAAATATGAGTGGGACATAATAATGCTCTTTGATTGAGTTTGGTTTGGCTCTGGGGAAGAGAATGTATTTATGTATTTGGTGGTCGAAAACCTTTCTGTGGGGGAGAGGGGGAGGGGGGGAAGTTGTGTGTGTGTGTGTGTGTGTGTGTTGTGTGTGTGTGTGTGTGTGAGAAAGAGAGAGAGAGAGATGTGAAAAGTCTTTTTATTGTCCACATAGCAATACAGCCTTCCGGGCAAGGGGGATATCTTTTTAAGCATATTGTTGCACCTCTTGAATGATTCTAACACACACACACACACACACACACACACACACACACATACACACGCAAAATACATACTGAATAATGCACGCACTCACATGCGCATAAATACATACATAAAACGTGCACTCGCACGCAACGGTTAAATGTGGATCATCTTGAGATTAGTTGTCATTTTGTTCCATTATTTTTTTTTCTCACATACATAGCTTCTGCTATGAATCCAGCTAGAGCTTTCAAAGAGTTTTCATTATCATTCGAAAGAATATTTACAATATCATTGTGATTCTGATTACCAAAGAAAGAATATATCATACTACATTTTTTTCGTTTATCGTCGACTGCTGTACAATGAAAGTGAATTTTATCTTCCATCGCACTCGCGCGCGACGTACACACATTATTTGCATTTTCTTCGCTGGAAAACCAATGTTTGAAGTTTCTTAGTCCACTTACTCTTAGTCTAAACCAGTGCCATTTGTTTGTTACAAATAATAAATATTCTTATGCCTGAAAGACGCCTTTAAAGGAATAAAACCACCTGTATTTATCGTTAGCTTCTTAGTATGAATGTCAGTTTTGCTTATAGTATGTCTTTAAATTCACTTATGAAACCATGCTCATATCGAACCCCTTGACTCAACCAAACTATTCTGTGGAGGGGGAGGGGGAAGTTGTGTGTGTGTGTGTGTGTGTGTGTGTGTGTGTGTGTGTGTGAGAGAGAGAGAGAGACGTAGACGTAATGAAACGAAACGAAAATCTATTTAACCAGGGAAATGAAATTTACAGTGAACACGCCTTTTTCCACACATGGTGAGGACATATGATATCAACAGAATGAGCACACACGATCCGAGAGAGAGAACAATATATATATATATATATATATATATATATATATATATATATATATATATATATATATATGTATGTATGTATGTATGTATGTATATATATATAAAATCCCAGTTGACCCAGAGACAATAAATCCGTCAGATTGTGTGATGAGTTATCTGCGGGGTTATTTTAAGCTATTAAAAAGGAAATTTATTTTGTCTGATCCGAAGCTGATAAAGTTTTCATTTTTGTATTCAGGTATGGAATTCCAAAGTGCTCCTCCTGGTTATACCAGTCTTTATTTCTTCTTCTTTTTTTTAACAGACCAGCTATTGCTTCTTTTCTTTCCTTTTCGATCTGAAGATGTTTGTATCACTGATCTGATTCAGTGGGGAATTGTGCAAGCAGTGAATAAGGAGAAGGGCGCAGTCCATCAAGTACTTGATGCATCATAATTGCTTTATTGTGTACTGCGGCTCATAATTATGTTTAAGGGAATAATATCGAGTACAATACGGTCTTCAGATCACAGGTGTAGAAGAGTTAAGGAGTACAACTTCAAGAGCCTGCTTATGAATCCAGTCTAACCTGTGGCTTCAAAGTACTGGCACAGCAAAATTCAAACATAGATGATGCGTAATCAACAGAGGACTGAATACATGCATGGGTCAAAACGTTTTCATGCATTAAGATCGAGGTAAGGTTTAACTTTAGAGAGCTGGAACACCTGTTGGGAGACTCGCTTGCATAAACCATGTGTGTGTGTGTGTGTGTGTGTGTGTGTGAGAGAGAGAGAGAGAGAGAGAGAGAGAGAGAGAGAGAGAGAGAGTGAGAATAAAGCAAAGAGAGATAGTAAGCATAAAAATGACCACCATATTATGTAACCCATTTTGCCTCTTCTCGAAAGCACTGCTGAATATTTTCTTGCACACAAAAATTATTATGTTTGTAGTCTATGAATATTACTTGTCATTCTTTGTGATTTTTTAGGACAAGCAAATGTTGCTGTTTTGTGGTATGATATGTTAACATGTGTAGTATGGTGGGGAAAAAAAGACAAAAAAAAGGGGGGAGGGGGTTATTATCCTGTGAGCCATATCAACTATTGTCTGCAATGGCAGGGGACCAACCACACAACCCCTGCTTTGATCCCCCCCCCCCACACACACACACACACAACCTGTTTTGACCCCCCCACCCCCCACAACCCCTGCTTTGACCCCCCCACCCCTGCTTTGACCCCCAACACCACCATCACACAACCCCTGCTTTGACACCCCCACCCCACAACCCCTGCTTTGACACCCCCACCCCACAACCCCTGCTTTGACATCCCCACCCCACAACCCCTGCTTTGACATCCCCACCCCACAACCCCTGCTTTGACATCCCCACCCCACAACCCCTGCTTTGACATCCCCACCCCACAACCCCTGCTTTGACACACACACACACACACACCACACAACCCCTGCTGTGACCCCCCACCCCTCCCCACAACCCCTGCTTTGACCCCCCACCCCCTGCTTTGACCCCCCACCTCTCCCACCACACAACCCCTGCTTTGACCCCCCACGTCCCCCACCACACAACCCCTGCTTTGACCTCCCCCCCACCTCCCCCCACACACAACCCCTACTTTGACCCCCCCCCCACCTCCCCCACCACACAACCCCTGCTTTGACACCCCCACCCCACAACCCCTGCTTTGACCCCCCCACCCCCACCCCACAACCCCTGCTTTGACCCCCCCCCCACCTCCTCCACCACACAACCCCTGCTTTGACCCCCACCCCACCCCCACCTCCCCCACCACACAACCCCTGCTTTAACACACCCCCCCTCCCCAAACCTCCTCACCCTCCAGCACCTCCCACCGAAGTGTCACTGACTAGATTGAAAAAGCTGTTTGGTGTGTGTTGAACTCAGTTTGACCTGCTCCCCCCCCATGAAAGACAAGAGAGGCAAGGCCTTCAAGACTCACTTGTGATACACTTTCAAAAAAAAAATCCAAGCTTTTTATGTATTGAGTTTAATTTCAAAATGTAATATTTAAGATGAAAAAGATCAGTTTAAAGCAAATTAAGTCCCCTATCATTACAGAGTAATTTCCCTTTTTTACTATCTGCACCAAAACGTTTGCAAAATAAATAAAACTTCCATGCTTAGCAAAAGAAGTTCCTGTTTGAACAAAAAAATGATAATAATGACTGCTCTAGCTGTTGGGTCAGAATATCAGATCAAAGTGCCAAGTTGAGAGAATACAAAAAATATAAATATAACAGTAAATGCAGTTTGCATATAATTAGGCTTCATTCTTTATTTTTTTGTGCCCATCCCAGAGGTGCAATATTGTTTTAAACAAGATGACTGGAAAGAACTGAATTTTTCCTATTTTTTATGCCAAATTTCGTGTCAACTGACAAAGTAGTTGCAGAGAAAATGTCAATGTTAAAGTTTATTTTTTATTTATTCAGACTTCTTGCTATAGCGCATATTCTTGAAGCTCTATGCGCTTTACAATAGCACTAAAAACATTCACTCAAACATCCCCACACAAACATATGCATATAATTTGAAATATAGGCGAGAGAGAAAAATTAAAATAGGTCATGTCAGTTGATTAAATCAAGAAATGCAACAGGTATTTTAAAAAAAGAAGAAAAAAAAAAAAAAATGAAATTGAAAGAACACAACCACGTATACGCATGCATATATACGTAGGCACATACATACATACCTACATACACACACACAAAACACACAGCGTGCGCACACACACAACACACACATACACACGCACACACGCAAGTTTACCACGGACACACAGACACACACACAGACAACCGAACACCGGGTTAAAACATAGACTCACTTTGTTTGCACAAGTGAGTCAAAAATCATGTACTGGACTCACAGCCCTTGGCACAATGGTCTCCTCTTGTTGCCCTGGTCATCCATATCAAGACAAGCTCAACTTCAAATCTTCAAAAATCTTGTTAAAATAAAAGAAGAAGAAAAAAAAGAGGGAGAAACCAGCACATTACACATTACGTGGTTTGTTTGTTTTTTTTATAAAGGTTTTTGTGTGTTCAATCAAATACAGAAAAGAAAATTATTTTTTTAAAAACAAAAAAAACATATATCTTCATACGTTCCTCAGTTAAGAATCCAGTCTTGTATTGGCCTGCTGTACAACCGTAAGTGGAACATTGTCACAAAGTCCAGTTCTGATCACTTCAAAAATCACAGACTTTCATGATCCTTAAGATATGACTCCATGAAAATCGTGTGAAATTTTCACCCATCTGGAAGTCGCACTGCTCGAGTTACTTCCCCCTATTCCCCAAAATGCCAGTTTGATTTTAAACAGGTGTAGAATTTGACTGACAAAGAAATCCTCGGCAAACAGATGATCATGAATCAGTGCACTGTGCAAGATATAGGCCTTGAGTGCTGAGTGTTTTGGCAAAGACAGCTTCAAAGCACAAAGAAGTGAATGAGATGCAGCCCACAAACACACAGGTCATAGAACTTCTCTTTTATTCACTCAGTATTCCACACAGTCTCTCTCTCTCTCTCTCTCTCTCTCTCTCTCTCTCTGTGTTCTAAACATTCAAAAACCCAAATTACACCATGTTTTGTGTACAACCTGTCACACTGCAGAAAATACCACACACACAAACACACACACACACTCTCTCTCTCTCTCTTTCTGTCTCACTCTTACACATAATACCAGTCATGTTCCGTTTCCATCACAAGTGCAGGTTGACCATCCTAACTCAGTAGTCATGCAGTCTTATATTATAACCCATTCAGGACTGAAGTTACAGACAGACAGACAGACTAGTGCCGCACAATGCCAAACCATAGCCACACAACTCATCACTGTGACCAGGCTTTTTTTCGGGGGGATGGGGGGAAGTGGGGAGGCAGGGTTGGGGGAGTGGGGTTCACCTTCCCCTGACACCAACACATTACACTCTAGGCTCTGCTGACCCCAACACGTTACACTCCAGGCTTTGCTGATTACACTACAGACTTTGCTAATTACACTCCAGGCTTTGCTGACCCCTACATTCTAGGCTTTATTGACCTCAACACATTACATTCTAGGCTTTATTGACCTCAACACATTACATTCTAGGCTCTGTTGACCCCAACACATTACATTCTAGGCTTTATTGACCTCAACACATTACATTCTAGGCTTTGTTGACCCCAACACATTACATTCTAGGCTTTGCTGACCTCAACACATTACATTCTAGGCTTTGTTGACCTCAACACATTACATTCTAGGCTTTGTTGACCCCAACACATTACACTCTAGGCTTTGTTGACCACAACACATTACATTCTAGGCTTTGCTGACCTCAACACATTACACTCTAGGCTTTGTTGACCTCAACACATTACACTCTTGGCTTCAATGACCCTCACACAGTTACACTCTAGGCTTTGTGACCTTGCTGACCCTGACACATTACACTCTAGGCTTCACTGACCCTGATACACTACTCTCTAGGCTTTGTTGACCTCAACACATTACACTCTAGGCTTTCCTGCAGCTCTCCCCATGCTGAGTCAGATTCAAATTACACTCTAGGCTTTCCTGCAGCTATCCCCATGCCGAGTCAGATTCACATTACACTCTAGGTTTCCTGCAGCTATCCCCATGCATGCTTAGTCAGATTCACATACACTCTTGGCTTTCCTACAGCTCTCCCCATGCATGCTGAGTCAGATTCACATACACTCTAGGCTTTCCTGCAGCTCTCCCCATGCTGAGTCAGATTCACATTACACTCTAGGTTTCCTACAGCTCTCCCCATGCTGAGTCAGATTCACATTACACTCTAGGTTTCCTGCAGCTCTCCCCATGCTGAGTCAGCTTCACATTACACTCTAGGTTTCCTAGAGCTCTCCCCATGCCGAGTCAGATTCACATTACACTCTAGGCTTTCCTACAGCTCTCCCCATGCATGCCGAGTCAGATTCACATTACACTCTAGGCTTTCCTGCAGCTGACCCCATGCCGGGTCAGCTTGTACTTGGTGTGGAAAGTCTTGGAGCAGCGCTCGCACATGTAGTTGCGCTCGTTGTCATGCACGGTGCGCATGTGGCGCCGCAGCAGCTTGGGCTTGTGGAACACCTTGGAGCACTGCTCGCAGCGCAGCGCCTTCTCCTGTGTGTGCGTCAGCTCATGCTGGCGCATGTCCGACGGCCGTGCGAAACGCTTGCTGCAGAAGCGGCACTGCACAGCCTTGACCTTGGTATGCGTGGCCTGGTGGGATTGCAGGTGGGCTTTCTGGGTGAAGTGCTTGCCGCACACTTCACAGCCAAAGCGTCGCAGTCCTGCAACAACAACGACATCAACAACAACGACGTAAGGCGTGCGGAGTCAGCCGCCTTTGAGCCCATGTGCCTGAACTAGGAAGCAAGTGTCCGCTGGTTCGAATCATACGTCAGATCCAGGATTTTTGTTTCCCTCTCCACTAGACCTTGAGTAGATGGTGTTTGGGTGCTAGTCTTTCAGATGAGATGATAAACTGGGGTCTCTTGTGTAGCATGCACTTAGCTCACATTAAAATACCCTTAGCAAAAAAAAAGCCTTGTCGGTGGCACCATTCTGTATTCTGATTGTTACACTTGCAGACAAAAAAAAAAAGTGGCACTGCATTGTGATGACTTGTATGATGTTCTGAAATTATACTAGAAAGCCTTGAATAATTTTATGACATCATCTTGTGTGACTGCACTCTAACCCTCTGTTTCCAAGAATTTTAGGGACTTTGTTGTGCTGACTTCAATGAACTGTTAAATGTTATATCTCATTATGCATAATGGAAGAAGGTGGCAGAATGGTTAAGATGCCTATCTGCCATAAACAGTGTCTGTGAGGGTCTGAGTTCGAATCCCAGTGTCTCTCCTTCTTCCAAGTTTGAATGGAAAATCAAACTGAGCATCTGGTCATTTGGATGCCAAGATAAACCAATGTCCTATTTGCGGCATGCACTTGGCAAACTGAAAAAGTACCCATGACAACATATGTGTTGCCCTCTGGCAAAATCCCCATAAAGGAATCCATAAAGATAGGTACACATATATGCATGGCACTAAAAACCTGACAAGTGCATTGGGTTTGCTGCTGTCAGGCATCTGTCCAGCAGATGTGGTGTACCGCATATGGATTTGTCCCAACACAGTGATGCCTCCTTGAGAAACTGAAACTGAAACTATGCTTTCTTCTTCTTCCATGTTTGTGGGCTGCAACTCCCAAGTTCATTGGTGTGTGTAAGTGGGCTCTCACAATATGATACCTGACGGATGCGGTGGTTATACAGCGAGAGCTCTGGATACTTTCCATAGTTTCCCGAGTTTGACACCTCTTCGCACCTGGTGGGTCAATGGTGGAGATTTTTCTGATCTCCAAGGTCAACATGTGTGCAGACCTGCTAGTACCTGAATCCCCTTTGTGCGTATATGCAAGCAGAAGATCAAATACGCACGTTAAAGATCCTGTAATCCATGTCAGAGTTCTGTGGGTTATGGAAACAAGAACACACCTAGCATTCACAACCATGAAAATGGAGTATGGCTGCCCACAAGGTTGGATAAACGAACAAAACAACCATACACATAAAATGATATATGTGTATATGAGTGCGTGTGTGTGTGTGTGCATGACTGAAACCTGAGTGATTCAGGAAACTAACGATGAGCACCCCATGGTAGCTGTCAGTCGGCTCTGCCCAGGTAGGCAGCCTGTTAAGCAAATGACTCCCATGTTTGTAAGTAAAGTGTCTACAGCTTGGTCTGTCTCTGGACATCTGGCACTACGTGAGTGTCCATACCATCATCGCCTCACCCCCATGTTCTACCTGCAGAGATGCCAGCCCGTCTTGTGTTTGTAGGAACAATCAGGAAATTTGGAACATTTTGAATTTGGTAGGAACACTCAGATGGGCGCAATAGCCGAGTGGTTAAAGCGTTGGACTGTCAATCTGAGGGTCCCGGGTTCGAATCACGGTGACGGCGCCTGGTGGGTAAAGGGTGGAGATTTTTACGATCTCCCAGGTCAACATATGTGCAGACCTGCTAGTGCCTGAACCCCCTTCGTGTGTATATGCAAGCAGAAGATCAAATACGCACGTTAAAGATCCTGTAATCCATGTCAGCGTTCGGTGGGTTATGGAAACAAGAACATGCCCAGCATGCGCACCCCCGAAAACAGAGTATGGCTGCCTACATGGCGGGGTAAAAACGGTCATACACGTAAAAGCCCACTCATGTCCATACGAGTGAACGCAGAAGAAGAAGAAGAAGGTAGGAACACTTGGACTCCAAGCCACATAAGCAAATGTACACAGCTAAATCCACCGGGCACAGATGCTGTTTGACCGAGACGCAACTTCATTAAGCTGACTGGTCCACTCAATGCTGTTTCAGTGTAAACATGCACACAATCAGCTTAACATCATCAGGTTTGTAGTGACTGCCCTGGCCTTGTGATCGATAGGTGGAGCATCTGGGTAATGTTACAGCAGGAAAGCATGTGACCATGCTATGCAGTTGAAATCAACTTGTCAGAACAGTTTTGACGTTGGCGTAACTGTTCACAGTTGGCAATTCTGCTGGTGCAACATCAGAACAAACCGCAATTGAGCGTAACAAAATATGGCGAAATCATAACATATAACCATGCTATATAGACGAAAATGAACTTGTCAGAATAGTTTTGATGTTGGCCTAATATCTGAACAAATGTAACAAAATACAGCGAAATCATTAACGGTCGGCATCTCTCTGTACCTGTGTGGATGTTACGATGGGCCTTCAGGTTGCGGGCATCAGCGAAGGTCTTCCCACAGGTGGTGCAGGTGTGGGCCTGGAGGTGCCGGTGCTGGGAGCGGCCATGCTCCCTCAGTCGCCCTGCCGACAGGAAGGTGAGGCCACACACCGGGCATGCCCACGTCTTGCTGGGGAGGTGGGGGTGGGCCTGGCGGCTGTGAGCCCGCACCTGCCACAGGTGAAGGAACACCTGGCCGCACTGGCCGCACGATGGGCAGGATGTTGGTGCGGGTCTGCTCGTGTCCACTGTGTTTGTGTGATGATAAAAAGAAAAAGAAAGAAACTGGATGCTGTTACAGCTGCTCTTGTCAAGAAAAACTGCTTTTAGGAGCTTTAACAACAACAAAAAAAACCAAAAAAAAGAACCATGTGATATTTTACATAACACGTTACATCAAAGTTACATATACACACTAAAATGTACCCAGCAAACTATACACACATACATATTACATCAAAGTTACATATACACACTAAAATATACCTGGCAAACTATACACACATATATATCACATTAAGTTTCATATACACACTAAAATGTACCTGGCAAACTGTACACACACACACATATTACATCAAAGTTACGTATACACACTAAAATGTACCTGGCAAACTAGACACACATACATATTACATCAAAGTTACATATATACACCAAAATGAATCCAGCATATTATTCACACACATAAGCACAATGCATGCCTACATATAAGCATACATTCAAACACATATCTACATACCCGCCCCTTCCCCACACACAGACACAACCATTAGAACATACATGCATATATATGTGTCCACATACGTATGTAGACAGAAGTAGTCAAGCATACCATAATCATGTACAGGAATACATATTATCAAACACACCACACGTACAGGAGTACATACTGTTTGGATGGACATGCCACAACAAAACTTATTCAAAGAGATGAGATGAGATTTGAAGCCAGGTTTAAAAGAAGCGAGGGAGTCAGAGTGTCAGAGGTTGTCATTTTGGGACTTGAAAACAAACATACACCACTACGTGTGTGTGACCGACATGTTCCCACACAATGTGACACCCAATGTTACTGTAACATACACCATTCTGGTTTTATCATGCACCTCTGGTTTTATCCTTCAAGTAACCCCACAATGTGGACACCCAATGTTAATGTAACACACACCACTCTGGTACTGTCCTGCATGCAACCCCACAATGTGACATTCAGAGTTACTGTAACACTCTGGTATTCTCCTACATGTGACCCCACAATGTGACACTCAGTGTTACTGTAACACTCTGGTATTCTCCTACATGTAACCCCACAATGTGGACACCCAATGTTAATGTAACACACACCACTCTGGTACTGTCCTGCATGCAACCCCACAATGTGACACACAGTGTTACTGTAACACTCTGGTATTCTCCTACATGTAACCCCACAATGTGACACACAGTGTTACTGTAACACTGGTATTCTCCTACATGTAACCCCACAATGTGACACTCAGTGTTACTGTAACACTCTGGTATTCTCCTACATGTAACCCCACAATGTGACACTCAGTGTTACTGTAACAATCTGATATTCTCCTACATGTAACCCCACAATGTGACACTCAGTGTTAGTGTAACACTCTGGTATTCTCCTACATGTAACCCCACAATGTGACACCCAATGTTACTGTAACACTCTGGTATTCTCCTACATGTAACCCCATAATGTGACACTCAGTGTTACTGTAACACTCTGGTATTCTCCTACATGTAACCCCACAATGTGACACTCAGTGTTACTGTAACACTCTGGTATTCTCCTACATGTAACCCCACAATGTGACACTCAGTGTTACTGTAACACTCTGGTATTCTCCTACATGTGACCCCACAATGTGACACTCAGTGTTACTGTAACACTCTGGTATTCTCCTACATGTAACCCCACAATGTGACACCCAGTGCTACTGTAACACTGGTATTCTCCTACATGTAACCCCATAATGTGACACCCGTGGCTACTGTAAACTTGGTATTCTCTACATGTGAACCCCATAATGTTACACCCAGTGTTACTGTAAACCTCCGATATTCTCATACATGTGACCACATAATGTGACACCCAGTGTTACTGTTACACTCGATATTCTCCTACATGTGACCCCATAATGTGACACCCAGTGTTACTGTAACACTCTGGTATTCTCCTACATGTAACCCCACAATGTGACACCCAATGTTATAGTAACTCTCTGATACTGTCCTACATGCAACACCACAATGTGACGACCAATGCCTGTAACACTCAGGTATTTACCTACATACCCAATGTTACTGTAACACTGTGGTATTGTCCTACATCATGTAACCCCAAAATGTGACACTCAATGTCACTGCAACACTCTGGCATCATCCTATTGGTGTGTCTAAGCCCCAACCATCCCCCCACAACCTTCCCAACGTTTCCCCAGTCCTTACGAATCATCCGGCCGTAGTCCGGGGCAAACCAGAAGCGAAGTTCAAGGTCAGGCTGGATGTCCTTGGTGGTGAGAAACAGAAGGTCATGACCTCGCTGAAAGGCCAGCAGGTTGCGCTCCAGCATGGAGCGTGCAGGCTTGACGAACATCAGCCAGTTGCTGCTGTTCTCGTCGCTCACGTCCAGAGTTCTCACCCCTTCCTCATAGAATATCTGAATACGACGATACCAGGAAATATGTCAACAATAAACTTTTCTTTCTTTTTTTTTTTTTTTAATAGCTCTCCTCTCCACTAGAACTTGAGTGGTGGTCTGGACGCTAGTCATTTGGATGAGACAATAAACCGAGGACCCATGTGCAGCAGGCATTTAGCGCACATAAAAGAACCCACGGCAACAAAAGGGTTGTCCCTGGCAAAATTCTGCAGGAAAATCCATTTCAATAGGAAAACAAATAAAACTGCAGGCAGACAAAAAAAAAAAAAAAGGGTGGCACTGTCAGTGTAGGAACGCACTCTCCCTGGGGAGAGCAGCCAGAATTTCACACAGAGAAATCTGTTAAGACAAAAAGAGTAATATAAATACAAATACAACAACAGACTTTTTTTTTTTTTTAAATAACCGGTTTTCAAAACAATCAACGTAGACATTTCAAATCATAAATTTACTTTTTGTCTACACTACATCATTGTTTGGTTGTGAGTCCCTGTGGCAGAATCGGTTAGGTGTTAGGACTTCTGATCCAATGAACGTTCACCTGTGATCAGGGTTCGAATCTCCCCTTAGTTTCACACTTGTGTTGTCTCCTTGGGAAAGGCATTTTACTCCAGTTTTTTTCCCCTCACTTCACGCTCCACACACGAGTGAATGGGTACCCGACCTCAGTTGGGGGGAAGGTTAAAACCGTAGAAGAAGAGGAATGGGCCCCACCTTCCCATGCGGAGCCAGACAAAGTGAGTAAGAAATCACTGCCTCAATGGCTGTGAAAGGCCATGGAACCTTTAACCATTTCCCCTTTAATCACTGTTTAGCTGATCAGTTTGTTCCCCACAGCCAGAGCTGTATTGATCCTGCGCTTTCCTCTCAGTTCCCGGTTTTCTGGAGACAGCGTCAGTTTGGCTGTGGGTACTTTCAAGTTGGTTTCCCAACTCCGAGTTACTGATATACTGTGGTGTTCAGAACTGGACATGCCATTATACAAACATGACCACTGTCAGCTGAAGGTTTTTTGTTGTACTGCAGTGTTCAGAACAGAATGTGCAGTTCAAGTAACACGACTGCTGATTAACAGAAGGTTTTTGATATGGTGTGGTGTTCAGAATGGAAAGTGCACAACATGACCGCTAATAACAAAAGGACTTTATGCAGTGTAATGTTCAGAATGGAATGTGCAGTTAAAGCAACACGACCGCTGATAACTAAAAGGCCTTTTATATAGTGCAGTGTTCAGAATGGAATGTGCAGTTAAAGCAACATGACCGCCATTAATCAAAAGATTTTCATACAGTGTAAAGCAACATGACCACTATTAACTAAAGGACTTTTTACAGCGTTCAGAAGGGCATGTGCAGTCAAAGTAACAAGACCAATGTTAACTGAAGGTCTTTTATATAATGCAATGTTCAGAATGGAATGTGCAGTTAAAGCAACATGATCACCGATAACTTAAACTAGTAAAAGGTCTTTTATATAGTGTAGTGGTCAGAATGGAATGTCCAGTTAAAGCAACATGACCACTGTTAACTAAAGGTCTTCTGAGGGAAGACACAACTCAAGGGGCACAAGCCATCCCATTCACTCCAACATAACCGGAGTTGTCTTTCTTTACCTTCCACTGACCAAAGCAGGTTTTCTCCATGCTCTCACCAGGGGGCAGCACTTTTCCCTGCAGGGGACCAAACTCTGTCTGCATGCTCAGTGCTCTTTTGGCAAACACACCTTCACACACACAGAGCGCCATGAGGCATTGGTCATCATCCATAATCACAAACAAAAACAATCACAATGATGATGATGATGATGATAATGCTGTTAGGAGGAAAAGGAAAATAAAGATGATGAAATGGTGATGATGACAAGACAATGACGATGATGATGACAACTGGATTATATTATAAATTTGTATTTGTCTTGTATTACTCTTTTATCATGACAGATTTCTCTGTGTGAAATTCAGGCTGCTCTTCTCAGGTCCAGCACATCGCTACAGAGCACTGCCACTCATTTTTTTTCCTTCATTTTTCTGCCTGCACAAGTATTTGTTCTCATATCAAAGTGTTTTTGGGTTGTTGTTTTTTTTGTAAATAATTTTGCCAGGGACAGCCCCTTTTTTTTCTTTTGGCTGTGGGTTCTTTTACATGCCCTAAGTACATGTCACGCAAGACCCAAGTTTTTAGTCTCATCCGAGTCACTAGCATCCAGACCACCACTCAAGGTCTAGTGGAGGGAGAGAAAGAACTGCCGAGCATGGGATTCTGTGCGCTCAGATTGTCCCACTTCCAAAGGAGTTACTGATGAATCCTTTTCGCAACAGTACCCACCCTCTTTGCACCAACCTTTTCCTTTCATTCCCACTGTGACAAAGCAGCCAGGAAAACAGGGAACCTGCCCATTTCTGATGTGCCCCCTTCTCTTCCTGAAGGATATATTATAAGCACACACAATATAGATATATATATATATATATATATAGCCATGCACTCAAGGCCTAAGTGTGATGGGTTATGCTGCTGTCAGGCATCTGCCCAGCAGATGTGGTGTCGTGTGCATGGATTTGTCCAAACACAAGTATACCTCCTTGAGAAACAAACTGAAGAGGCCCTGCCCCTTTCTGAAGGACCTGCCCCTTTCTGAAAGAACCCTGCCCCTTTCTGAAAGAACCCTGTCCCTTTCTGAATGATCCCTATCCCTTTCTGAATTGCCTCTGCCCCTTTCTGAAGGAACCATGTGCCTTTATGAAGAAGCCCTGTCCCTTTCTGAAGGAACCCCGCCCCTTTCTAAAGGAACCCTGCCCCTTTCTGAAGGAGTCCTGCCCCTTTCTGAATGATTTCTGTCCATTTCTGAAGGAACCCTGCCCATTTCTGAAGGGACCCTATCCCTTTCCAAAGTCGCTCTGCTCCTTTCTGAAGGAGCCCTGCCACTTTCTGAAGTGCATACGTCTCTTTGTGAAGGAATCCTCTCCCTTTCTGAAGGAGTCATGATCCCTTTCTGAAAGAACCCTGTACCTTTCTGAACAATTCCTGTCCCTTTCTGATAAGGCCCTGTCCCTTTCTGAAGTGCCTCTGTTGCTTTCTGAAGGAGCCCTGTTTCTTTCTGAAGAAAGAAGATCTGTCCTTACACTTCTAGTTCAGTGCCTCACTGCCACTGTTCACAGCTATGACAGCAGTAACTGTATTCACACACTCACACACACACACACACACACACACAGGGTGACCAGTTTATCATACCTGTGCTATTGCAGTGACCGAGGACAGAGGACTGGGCCAGGTAGAGGCAGTCGGGCAAGGTGGCCCGGGCCCTGCTAAGCACCAGGTTGTCCCTCACCTGGCTGAAGCTGGGCACACCGTGCACGCACACCTCACCGCACACCTTGCCACACTCCAAGCAGACTGCGCACACATGCACACATCCATGCACGCATGCACACACAAACACACAACACACACACGCACACATCCATGAACACACACACACACACACACACACATACCACACACAACACACACACACACAAATACACATGATGGCAGATACACACGGAAAGAGATGATAAAGTTGACATGATAATTATGTGACCGAGACACATGGAAATGAGATGAAATAGGAAAATAATATACCGGGTACCTGTTTATCAAAATAACACATTTGACTTTTGTTTGTTGTTAATAATGAAAAAGTATTTTCAAACACTTCATCTTTAAAACTGAGCTTCCTGCCACTGGCACAAAGTCAAAGATAAACTTGACTACCTCTAACCCTTTGTCCATCTCTGGCAATGACATATCATTCTCCCAGTCTGTCAGATACCTTGGCTTCTACTTAAATGAAACATGTTCCATGGATGCCTGTGTCAAATACTTGTGCTGCACTCTGTTCTCTTAATTATGTAGATTAGGCAAAATTTACTCTATCCATTCCACTGCTGCTGCCAACAAACTTGCTGTTTATTTCACACCATCTAGATTAGACAACTGTAACTCTCTCTTGGCAGGTTTCCCTGATAAGAAACTGAATAAACTTCAATGCATTCAGAATCATACAGCCACACTCATGAGCACTCTGTAAAACAGGCATGAGAGTGCAACATCACTGCTCAGAACACTTCACTGGCTTCCTGTGAAAGTTAATTTAGTACAAGATTGCCTGTCTCTGCTTTTAGTGTCTGTAACACAGTTATATGCCAGCATATCTTTTTTATCTTCTCCATCTATACCATCCTTTTACGTTGCTACGCTCTATTGACACAGGTCTCTCTGCTTACAGATCCTCAGTTCTCCCTGGAGACCTTTGGTAAAAAAATCTTTCTCTGTCTTTGGCCCCACTGTCTGGAACTCTCTACCTCTGTGAGTAAAACTTAGTGCCTTGCAACTTTGAAAAAAAAAATAATAATATAAAAAAATTTTTTTAAAGTTGCACCTCGATGAAATTCACCTTGCTTAATGGCTGCGACAGTGAGACCGTGTGCTTGTTTCCATTTTCTGCATATCTTTTTATATTGTTAAGGTGTTCTGTGGTAGAGCGAAAGGGAAGGCGAAATTGATATTTAAATACTATGATTTTAGCTGTGCATTATTTGGGCATGGTCATTGGGTTTTAAACACTTAGACTGGTTTTTAAGTATTACATTTTTTTTTTAATATAATGATATTACTGTTAAGCACTGGGATCTGAGATTCCATCATTCAGCATTGCAATGTTAAATATGTATTTTGAGTGTTATTTTTTGTGCTTTGTTTTAGTGTGTGTATGTACATAAATTATTGTTAGTTCAATTCAGTTAACCCTTTCGCTGCCAGGAAAATAAGATTTAAGTGAAATCTATTTGCCAGGGTTTTTTCACAAAAAACGGGTATAAATTTTCAAAAAATTCTGTGCTCTTTGTTATTGGAGAAAGACCCATAAAAGTATATATTTTCTGAAAGGGAAATGAATAAAGAATACAAAACACATGATGTTTTCCCATTTTATGCATTTTAAGTGACATGCTGTTGTTTTGAAATCAGTGTTTTGTTTTTTGTCACATTTTCAACTTGTTCATTACAAACATTAGTCTGGTAATTTGCACAAAAATATCATTTTCTGGACAAATGGATATCTGCACACACAAAATCATACTAGAACAACCACAATATAAAAAAACTGAAAAAGAAATAGATGCATTGTGACTTCTGCAAGTGATAATATGGATGTGAGGCCACGCCCCCTCAGTCTCCACCCCCCTCCTCTTCACCCCTCTCACATCGTCACTTCATCAGACCGCGTTGGCTGAGTGCCAAGAAAATAGCTCATACGGTGCCCTGCTAAAAATTCGTCTGCTAGAGTTGAACAGCCTGCATCACTCACTGATAGTTGTATCTTGGCCACTCTCTTGATTGCTCCCTTTATTTTCTATCAAATCGTCCTATAAATGTTCACCACTGTCTTCTCCTTCGAATTTATGCTCCAATTCTTTCTGAGCATTAGCTGAAGAAAGTAATCTTGGTTGATTTAGTTCGCCACGAGCGCATGTCTTGAGCACGGAGTCAGTCCGACATTTTGTTGAGCGAGCGAGGAGAGGAGCCAGGCAAAGACTGCGGCCAGTAACCCAACCAAAACGTTCAAATAAAGGACTGCCTTATGACGCAGATGGTGTTTCTAGCTATGAATAGAATCCAGAAAGATTCCCCAAGCTAAAGCTACCAGCATTTTTGTCAACGAACTGAATGCAAAGCAGGGAAAAGTCAGAATATTTCGATGACGAGTTATCTCGTCATGCAGGCAGCGAAGCATACATGCTTGCCATGACGAGTTATCTCGTCATGCAGGCAGCCTAGGGGTTAAGTTACTCAAGGAGGCATCAAAACGTTCAGACAAATCCATATACCCTACACCACATCTGCAAAGCAGATGCCTGACCAGCAACATAACCCAACACACTTAGTGAGGTCCTGATAAATTATTGTTAGTGTTTGACATCTTTGTCAGGTTATTATGGAAGTTGTCATTTTAGTGTTTAAATGCATGTTTTAAACATCAATTTTCTATTGTACAGCACAAATGAGCATGTTTTACAAGGAAAGGCATTATACACATTGAATTATCATAATGATGATGATCATCATCATCATCATTCTTCTTCCTCGTGAGTACTATTATTGTTATTATCATCTGTAACTTATCTAACACACACACACAGAGACAAGCGTACACTGGCCATTGAAGACAGGTACAGGCTGACGACAGGAAGCAGATGGTACCAGCAAGTCGTCAGGGATCCCGCTGCCAGCCGCACAGGTGGGACCAACATGAGGGGCTCCCTGCTGGCCCCGTGGTCCTGTTGTGGTGTCCATGGGTCTCTGCCGCAAGTCATGTCAACTTTATCTTCTTTTGCTATGTGTCTCTGTCACAAGTCGTGTCAACTTTATCTTCTTTTGCTATGTGTCTCTGTCACAAGTCATGTCAACTTTATCTTCTTTTGCTATGTGTCTCTGTCACAAGTCGTGTCAACTTTATCTTCTTTTGCTATGTGTCTCTGTCACAAGTCATGTTAACTTTATCTTCTTTTGCTATGTGTCTCTGTCACATGTCATGTCAACTTTATCATCTCTTTCCACATGTCTCTGTCACATGTTATGTCAACGTTATCATATCTTTCCACATGTCTGGCACATGTCATGTCAACTTTATCATCTCATTCTATGTGTCTCTGTCACATGTCTTGTCTGCTTTATCATCTCTTTCCAAGTGTATATGTCACATGTCATGTCAACTTTATCATCTCTTTCCAAGTGTATATGTCACATGACTTGTCAACTATATAATCTCTTTCCAAGTGTCTCTGTCACACATCATATCAACTTTATCATCTCTTTCCATGTGTCTGTCACATGCCATGTCAACTTTATCATCTTTTCCCA
Organism: Babylonia areolata; assembly: GCF_041734735.1. Taxonomy (NCBI): domain Eukaryota; kingdom Metazoa; phylum Mollusca; class Gastropoda; order Neogastropoda; family Buccinidae; genus Babylonia; species Babylonia areolata. The sequence continues at coordinate 22,905,406 of NC_134881.1, forward strand.
AGTGTCTCTGGTACATGTCATGTCAACTTTATCATCTTTTCCCAAGTGTCTCTGGTACATGTCATGTCAACTTTATCATCTTTTCCCAAGTGTCTCTGGTACATGTCATGTCAACTTTATCATCTTTTCCCAAGTGTCTCTGGTACATGTCATGTCAACTTTATCATCTTTTCCCAAGTGTCTCTGTCACATGTCATGTCAACTTTATCATCTCTTTCACAGTGTCTCTGTCACATGTCCTGTCAACTTTATCATCTCTTTCCACGTGTCTGTGTCACATGTCTTCTCAACTTTATCATCTATTTCCACGTGTCTGTCACTTGCCATGCCTACTTTACCATCTCTTTCCACATGTCTCTGTCACATGTCATGTCTACTTTATCATATCTTTCCATGTGTCTCTGTCACATGTCATATCAACTTTATCATCTCTTTCCACGTGTCTCTGTCACTTGTCATGTCTTCTTTATCATCTCTTTCCACGTGTCTCTGTCACAAGCCATGTCTACTTTATCATCTCTTTCCATGTGTCTCTGTCACATGTCATGTCTACTTTATCATCTCATTCCATGTGTCTCTGTCAAATTTCATGTAATGTCAATCTTACCTTCTGTTGGGAAAAATTCACATGTAGTCATGTGTCCAGCTCAAAATGCAGACACAAAATATGCACTACAGAGACATACAGCACATGTTTCAGAATTCAAAGACATCCAATAAAATAACTTTGACACAGCAAAGAGCATTGCACACATCTAATACAATTATCAGTCAAAAAATAAAAGCACAAACTGCATCAGTAACAGTTTCTTTTTAAGTGTTGCATTGCACTGCGCTGTGCTGTGCTGCGCTGCGTTGCGTTGCGTTGTGTTGTGTTGTAATGTGTTGTATTGTATTGTAATTTGTATTGTATTGCATTGCATTGCATTGCATTGTATTGTATTGTATTGTATTGTATTGTATTGTATTGTATTTTCCAAACAGACTGCAGATGTTTAACTACTATTTCCCAGCAGACCACTGATTTTTTTTTAATTACAGGCTGTCATTTTCCCAACAGACCACAAATGTTAAACTATAAGCCAACATTTTCCCAACAGACCATAGACGTTTTAAAACTTCAGGCCATCATTTTCTAACAGACCACATATGTTAAACTACAAGCCATCATTTTCCCAACAACCACAAATGTTAAACTACAGGCCAAACCAGCCACCATGGGGAAGTGTCGCAGATTGACGGCTGGAAGGATGAAGGTTTGAATCCCAACAGAGGTGGGTTTTTCATCCCATGACTGGCTCCTACCCAGAGTTAAGTGTGCTGCAGGCTTAAATGGGGAGACTGGGACCACACAGTCAAGTGTCATCCACTTCAAGGATACGTCTTTGGGTGTGTTGCTTTAATTACCTGACCAACACTGCAATTGTCTGCATCTCTCGGGCCTGGTTAACGCCAGGATATCATCATGACAGAAAGCGTAGAGTACAGCCTTGTCATGCAGTCCCAAACCAAAATGGACCTCCATAGCAAAATCGTCATCCTCCTCCTCCTCCTCCTCCATCATCATCAATATAAACAAAACAGTCTCAAAGACTGTGGCCTTTCATGCCCTGCTTTCATGGTGACCTCAGTTTCGATACCCCTCCACTTCTGTGCTTGAGGTGAGTCTTGTTAATGTCTTCAGTGTCGGCAGATTCATGGGAGGCTGTTGTTTGAAGGATGTGGTGTCGGTCTCCACTCTGGGAGGGACGCTCTCTCAGTCTGGCTCCACGACTAAGCCAGCCATTATTGTCGTTAGTAGGGGGCTTAGTAGGTGGTGTCCTAAGTACGTTAAATGACGGGCGCAATAGCCGAGTGGTTAAAGCGTTGGACTGTCAATCTGAGGGTCCCGGGTTCGAATCACGGTGACGGCGCCTGGTGGGTAAAGGGTGGGGATTTTTACGATCTCCCAGGTCAACATATGTGCAGACCTGCTAGTGCCTGAACCCCCTTCGTGTGTAAATGCATGCAGAAGATCAAATACGCACGTTAAAGATCCTGTAATCCATGTCAGCGTTCGGTGGGTTATGGAAACAAGAACATACCCAGCATGCACACCCCCGAAAGCGGAGTATGGCTGCCTACATGGCGGGGTAAAAACGGTCATGCACGTAAGGGCCCACTCGTGTGCGTGCGAGTGGACGTGGGAGTTGCGGCCCACGGGCGCAGAAGAAGAAGAAGAAGTACGTTAAATCAGAACAGGCACCACTGAACACCACCGAAGTGACTCAGCAGCAGTGCAGGGTCTCCTCTGGTGTGTGGCCTCCTGGTGACATAACACCGATGGTTCACTTCGGACTGCCGACGCTGGAACTGTGATGGATGAACCCGGGTGTGGCCATGTATGGGGGAATCTAAATGAGCGGCATGGGAGTAATGCCACTGAAACGGTGCAGATGATGGGGCAGCAAAAAAAAATAATAATAAATAAAATAAAATAAAATAAAATAAAATAAACTACAGACCAACATTTTTCCAACAGACCAGAAATGTTAGACTACAAGCCAACATTTTCTGAACAGACCACAGATGTTTTAAAACTACAGGCCATCATTTTCCCAAGACCACAAATGTTAAACTACATGCCAACATTTTCCCAACAGACCGCAGATGTTAAATTACAAACTAACATTTTCCCAACCTACTGCAAATGTTAAACTACAAGCCAACATTTTCCCCAAAGACCACAAATGTTAAACTGCTAACCAACATTTTCCGAATAGACCGCAGATGTTAAACAAGCTGCCATTTTCCCAACAGACCACAGACATTTTAAAACTACAGGCCATCATTTTCTCAACAGACCACAGATGTTTTAGTACAAGACAAAATTTTCCCAACAGACCACAGACGCTTTAAAATTACAGGCTGTGATATTCCCAACAGACCACAGATGTTAAACTACAAACCAACATTTTCCCAACAGACCACAGATGTTAAACTATTAGCTGTCATTTTCCCAATTGACCATAGATATCTTAAAACTCAAAGCCAACATTTTCCTAACAGACCACAGAGGTTTGACTACGAGCCAACATTTTTGCAACAGTCCACAGACATTTTGAAATCAAAGGCCTTCACTTTCCCAACAGACCACAGACATTTTAAAATTGCAGGCCTTCATTTTCCCAACAGACCACGGATGTTTTAAAATTACAGGCCATCATTTACCCAAAAAGACCACAAATGTTAAATTACAAGCCAATATTTTCCCAGCAGACCACAAACGTTTTGAAATTACACGTCACTATTTTCCCAAAAGACCACAGACATTTCAAAAGTACAGGCCACCATTTTCCACACCTGCATGGTCCTGTGAGCACTGTGACCGCCGTCCTGGGTGTCAGCAGTGTGCGCCATATCTGTGACCTCAGGCAGGGAGGTCAAGGTCGTCCTGTCACCTGACCCTCTGTGGATGGAGGGGACGTCTGCTTTCAGCAGCAGCATGTCCAGCACTGCTTACAGAAAGAAAAAAAATGACAGCATCCTCAATAGTCACCGCGGGTCACTGCTCCTACAGAAAGACTGGCTCACACCACTGGACACCCGTCAGAAACCTATGGTTCTCTGGACTATAGACCTCTATCATACTGAAAACCTATGGTTCTTTGAAAACCTGCCATATTGGAAACCTATGGTTCTCTGGTTTTCTTTGAAAACTTGCCATATTGGAAACCTATGGTTCTATGGTTCTCTATCATTATGGAAACCTGTGGCTATCTAGACTATGGACCTCTACCATACTGGAAACATAAGGTTCTCTGGACTATGGACCTCTGTCATATTGGAAACCTATGGTTCTTTGAACACCTGTCATATTGGAAACCTACGGTTCTCTGGACTATGGACCTCTATCATACTGGAAACCTATGATTCTCTGAACAATGAACCTCTATCATATTGGAAACCCTATTTTTCTCTGGACTATGGACCTCTACCATATTGGAAACCTATGGTTCTCTGAACAAAGGACCTCTATCATACTGGAAACCTATTGTTCTCTGGACTATGGACCTCTACCATATTGGAAACCTATGGTTCTGTGTACTATGGACCTCTATCATATTGGAAACCTATTGTTCTCTGGACTATGGACCTCTATCATTTTGGAAACCTATGGTTCTGTGTACTATGGACCTCTATCATATTGGAAACCTACTGTTCTCTGAACTATGGACACCTGTCATATTGGAAACCTATGGCTCTCTGAACTATTCACCTCTATCATACTGGAACTGCCCTATTGGAAACCAGCAGTTCTCTAACTGTGGACACCTATCATACTGGAAACATGGTTCTCTCAGGGGTAACAATGTGACTACGGTCAAAATGAGACTTTTGCTCATGCTGAAACATGCGGAAAACAGTTCAAAACAACTATATTCACAATGCAGACAGAATGTTTTCAAGAGAGACAGAAAGAGAGTAAAAAAACAACAACAAAACTAGAATATATCTGTATTATAAAATGGGATACTTTTTATCATTGGACAAACACTGAACACTAATAGAACATAGCCAGTGTCACTCTTCTTCAGTTTGTCTCCATTCCTGTGTATGTTCTGTTTCACACACACATGTATACACACAAAAACACAGTCACACACACACACACACACACACACACACACACACACACACACACACACATAAACTCTTGAAACTGACGCACACAATGACACACACAAAATGACACACACATGCACACACAAACTGTGACACATATTAAGTACAACTTAAACTATATTATATATTAAGTTCTATCAGTCTTATGAGTTGCAACTTACGAGCAGTGTTTTCCTTCAATACTAAGTCACAAGGACCTGACCACTTATCAAATTCTAACCGAAAAAAAAAAAAAAGTAACATGAAGAAAAGCCAATAAACACAGCCAGGGGTCATACCTGATGTGGAGACAGCAGACAGACCCACCACACCAGCAGTCCCCTCATCAACCTCACCACCACACCTCACCCCCTGCACACCCCTCGTCAGCTCTGTGCTGGTAGAATAGGAGGAGGAGGAAGAGGAGGAGGAGGAGGACGAGGGAGGCAGCGGTGGTGGTGGTTCCAGCACCCCCAGCCCCAGGGGGCTGAAGAGGTGGGGAGACAAGCCATGGTTGGACAGGCCCGGTGGGGAATACCCCACGGCAGGAAGCACCGCTGCTGTCTGACTGCTGGGATCCACCGACAGGGAGGGGGTGGTGGTGGCTGTGGGGGTCAGGGAGGGGGCGTAGTGGGGAGCGGGAGGCACATCACTGGTGGCGGTGATGGTGGTAGGGGTAGTGGTGGTGGTGGTGGATGCGACATTAAAGGTGGAGGTGGACGCTGGGAGGAGGGAGGAGGAGGAGGTGAAGGGGAAGTCACTCAGGCCGGCAGGGTACAGACAGGACTGGGAAGAGGTGGGAGTGGTGATGATGACTGTAGTGGAGGTGGTGGGCAGGGGGAGTGGAAGGTGAAGGTGGGAAAGCGTGGGAGGAGGAGGAAGAGGAGGAGGTGGTGGGGGAGCAGGAGGGGCCGGGTCTGATGATGAGAACTGGCACTGTGGGGTGGGGTGGGTGGTGCTGGAGGAAGGGGTGGGAGTAGGGGTGGGGGTGGGGGCCAGGAGCATGCTGCTATGCTGGTCTTCAGGTCTGCCGCCACCACCACCACCACCACCACCAATGCTGCCGCTGCTGAACTGACAAGGGTCAAGGTCACGGCCACAGTACACAGAGGAAGGCTTGGAGGCGGGGAGGAGGAGGAGATGGGGGGGATCGGTGGTAGGGGGGAACTGGCAGCAGCCCATCCCGGGCACACAGGACACGGCAGGGGGCGCCTTGCTGACCTCCCCTTCCTCCACCACAGCTGTGAACTGACCGCACTGGACCCCAGGGACCACCGCCGCCGCTGTCTCCGGCACCGAGACAAGGGGCTGGGCCACAGCAGCCAGACCCTTGGCGCTCCCTGCGGGGAAGCGACAGCCAGCGGCACATGACTCCACAGGCAGCTTCCCCCCCACCTCTCTGACCAGGTGAGCAGAGTCCACCACCCTGTGGTCAGCATGCCCACAGGCAAACTGACAGGGCACCATCCTCAGGCTGGAGGACACACTGGAGGGTAGTGGGGCCACATCACCTGTACTACTGACCTGGTGGGCACCAGCACCTGTCGTTGTGATGAACAACAACAACAACAACAAAAAACAATTAAAAAATAGTAACAACAATGATAATAATGTACATGTCTAGGACATCATGTAAGCTAATATTTTCCACATAATATGCATATATACATTATATGTACAACTGCTACATGCTGGGACCAGTTTCAAATGTATTAGGATTGTCTGTTATACTGAGTTTCTGTACTTTGTTGGTCTTTTTCCTGGCTATCATTGTTCTTTGTTTTCAATTGTCCGCTAAATGTGTTTCTGTTCTTTATACCAATTACAATGTAATAATGTAATAATGGAATAAAAATATTATTACAAAAAAAACTGCATGTGCTTCTGTTCTTAACACAATGTAATGATTAAACAAAAATACTATCTAAAAAACTGAATCTGAAAGTGTTTGTTTTTATACAATATAGTGACTGAATAATAACATTAACTCTTATCCATCATACTCGCCCAATAGCGGCTTGCAGCATAACACCCGAACATTCTGCATGATCTTCCTGATTATGCTAGTTCAATGGAAATATATTACTGATTTGGTTAAGTTCTGCTAAAGTTTTGAAGTTTCAAAGTTGCAAGATGAGTTTGATGACTGTCAAGAGTAGTAGCATAAACCAAATGACTGTTCTTATGATGATTTCTGCATGAGAATTTTGTAAAAGTCGAACATGCTCAGTGACCTAGACATCCACTGACTGAGTTTTACCGATATTGAAAGTGTAGTCGGTACATAAGTGTGAATCGATTGCCAGACTCCCGAAATCTTGAATCCACTGCCGGACCTCCCAAATCATGAATTGATTGCCAGACTGTCGGAATCAATACTGTCAGTCACTGATTGAACTGACACTTATTGGCATTATGCACGATCTTCCTGATTTTGCTAGTTCAATGGATTATATATTTCTTTTCATTATGGAGAAATTACATGTGAGCTAGGTTTGTTGTTTGTTTTTGTTTGTTCGCTGTTGTTTTTCTCCCGACCATCATAGGAAAACACATCATCCCTCAAAAATGAAAAGAACATGAAAATCAGCATGTTCATTGTTGCAATTCAAGTTGAGTAAGAAAAAGAATAAAAAGATGTGTTAGAAGGCACTGCAGACCAGATAAACTTGTTAAGTTGTTTCAAAGAAAATCATACCGTAATTAAAAGAATTTTTTTCAAAGTTGACCATCAAAATTTGCACTTTTATTTTTTTGTGTATAAATACAAAGCAACATGAGCCTGGAAACAAAAATTCTTTTGCAACTTTATTATGTGTAGAATGCAGGAAAAATAAATATGTGCAACAAAAGAAGGCAATTATATTTTTAATCAATGTTTATAATTACCCACTATCATAACCGCAAGTTATTCCCCTTGGCATGGGATTTCATGGGTGATTTGTGCTGAGCAGCTTGGGGGAAAGAGGGTTAACGCATTCTACCCCACAGCTACATGCCTGCTACAACTCCCCTAGACCAGCACTACATGAGACCACTGCAGAAAAAAAAACAAAAAAAAACCACAGGGTGGTTCAATAAAACAACAAAAATAGATGAAGAATTGTTGATCTAATTGGTCAAGCAAAGCTTTGTTTTCATGCTTCCAGAATCCGTCAGCAAAACTTAGTTTGGAATGCCAAATGTGCCAAGCAAGAATGAACCTGGGTGTGGCCGTGTATGGGGGAATCTAAATGAGTGGCGTGGGACTAATACCAGTGAAACGGTGCAGATTATGGGGCAGCAAAAAAAAAAAAAAAAAAAGAACAAAATTAGAACAGTTTGTTGTTACGAGAATACACGTACCTGGTCCACAGGGGGAGCACTCATGGTACCAGTTAATTTGTACCTGGAGCAGAATGATTTGAGAAAAACAAAAACAAACAAACACCTGTGGTTGTGACGTGCAGGGCACCAACATCACGCTGAGGAATGCCAAAGGTGGCCGGCCCTGAGGGACAGTGGCCATGGACCGGTTCTGTCAACACGACACTGTCCCGGACCAGAGGCCGATGGTGCTGACAAGCTGCCGCCTTCCGCCCTTCCATGTTACCAGATGGCAGACACTGCAGAAGAGTTCCCTGATGATGTAGGGGAGGCAGCTCCACAGACGGTGAAGGATAGGGACAGGAGGGTGGTGGGTGAATGTGGAGGAGGCTGGTGGCCGCAACGTCGGAGTCGTGGAAGATCATGTATGTGCTTGACAATGACATGTCTCCCCCTTCACCAACACTGGATGGTGGTGGCGGTGCTGATAACATCTTGCTGGGGAACTGACCGCCCAACACCACTGCTGCCGCCGCAGTAGTCTTATCTGGAGGGGAAGACACACCACCACCACCACCACCACCACTGCCGCTGCTGTCAGCACTGCAAACATGACAGTGAGGACCTGCCACCAGCCCTGACTGAAGATCTGCAGAACATCCACAGCACCTGGATTCCGGCACCCTTCCTGACCTGCCCATGAAAGAGGGATGATCAGATGTACTAACTTTGGACTGACAGTCCCCTGGATCCAGTGATAAATTGTGGACATGGCCAGGGGGCAGCACAGAGTGACACACGTCAGGGATGGCTGACAGGGTGCGGGAGGAGGGGGGACAGACTGCAGCAGCAGCCACGCCCCCACCATGGCCACAGGTCAGGGTCACCGGGGGCACACAGCTGACCACTGGGGGCAGTGCGGGGAACAATGTGGGGGGGAGTGCGGGGGGAAGTGTGGGGAGCAGTGTGGGGGTCAGGGGTTGCAGGGAGCAGTGGGCAGTAACACCAGTGAGAGATGAGGGTGGGTGTGACACATGACACACAGAAGAACCCAGGCGGCTGACAGGAACACCACCCCCCGCACCTCCTGTACACCTCAGGAAGCCCTGACCAGGCATCCTGACATCGGACCTTGGTGGAGTCTCCGATGCATCTCCCTCCTTCATTGCCGCCACCATGTCATGGTCATCATCGCCGACGCTGACCATGGCAGCTGAAGCGACGGCCTGGTTCTGGCTGACCCCTGATGCAGGCTGCCGGACATGGGGAGACATGTGGGTGTCATCATCAGCACTGCCGTCTGCAGGAGGTTCCTCCACACACATCCTGACCCTGCCCCGCCCCGCGCTCCCCACCTGATAATGGGGACCCTTACCTACACACACAGCCACATTGACCGCCACTGATGACGGTGAACTGTCCAACATCTCAGTGCAGGACAGAGGAGGAGGAGAAGGGGGGGGAGGGGGAGGGGGCAGGAGGAAGGTAGAGGACAAGGTGTGAGGAGGCTGGGAAGGGAGGGGAGGGGGGTGTCTCAGCATGGGGACGAGGCCTGAAGTCCAGGCCATCCTGCCGCCGCCACAAGCCCCTGAGGGTGCACAGCTGTGGGGCAGGGATACCTGTGATACAGGCAAAGGGACACCACTCTGCCCCATCCCTGCAGACTGGAGAGGGGCAGAGACAGGGGTCAGACAACTCACCAAACCAGTTTGAATGGTCAGACCTCCATCGGACGTCACTGTGGGGAGGGACGGGGGCACAGAAGGAAGAGGGGGGAGGAGAAGAAACCGCTGAGGCCCTGACGGAGATGATGACAACAGGGGTGGGAAGGGAGGGAACCCAGGCAGTGGTAAGGTGGAGGAGGAGGAGGGGTGGCGACTCCCAGGAACTGCAGGCAGCACACCCCTTCCAGCGAGGGTAGAGGGTGACGACTGCACCAAGGTCACCACACCCTCCCCCTGCCTTGTCCCCAACACAACCTCCCCACACGCTGACAGCGACGGTCGGGGAACAAGGGGAGGTAAGGCCGCATGACCAGCTGACACTGACATCAAGGAAGGACCACTCTGAACTGGAGGAGCAGGAACACCACTGGATCTGCTGGAAGATGGTCCGTCCATGCTGGACACACATGTCAAAGGAAGCCCCAGCTGAACCCTGGGCGAGGGGAAACTGCTTGTAGACAACACTGTCAAGGGCGCACCACCCTGAACAATATCGGCAACAGAATGCGGTAAGCACACACAAGCAGTCGCTTGCCATTCTGAGGTTGATGTGCACAGAGACGTGGGTGGGGCTGGGGGGCAGGGAGAGTGAGGGATGATGACAGAGGTGGCGGGAGAAGGGGAAGGTAGTGGGCAAGGGGCCACCCCACCAGACACAGGTGGCTGCGTTGGAAGCGGCATGGGCAAAGGGAGATCACTGTTAGTGTGAGCAGCTCCAGATGTGTGAGGGGCCACAGGCAGCAAGGACACGGAGGAGGAAAGCTGAATGGGCAGGTGGGGCAAGGGGAGGCCACTGGCAGCACCAGCGGGCAAAGAGGAGACCACCGAGGCAGGGAGGCGACCGTCTTGTGGGGGAGGGAGGAGGGGCAGGAGAAGAGGGAGGGGAGGGAGAGGGGAAAGTCGAGGGCCTGGCAACGACATCACCCCTTCCGGTCTGTTGCCTGCAAACACAGAGAGAGACCAGAAACATACACACACACACATCCACACAAGCACATGCACACATGAACGCACGCGCCCACACACACACACACACACACACACACACACAACTTCACCTAGTTATTTTCATTGTGTACTAATTACTATAGTATATGATCAGACTTTGTGTAAATTGACACTTACACAGTGTACATTCTCAATCACATACATGCAGACACTAGAATGGTGACTTTATTTTTTCCCTCCCTAAGTTTTGCGCCCTCTTCTCATCCACTATCATTCATAGTAAAAGACATTGAACTAAAGAACACACACACCCCCACACACAGACTAATACACACACACACACACACACACACACACACACACCAGCACATAGTACAAACATGGACAAAGAAATCATCCCTTACATCATAAGTCATCAGTGATGCCCCACAAAATGAACTTTTTCTTTCTATCTGCACAGTGAAGTGATCATTCTGGCCACCCTTGATTTCCAAGCTGACAATGAAGTGTGCATACTATGCACAGCCTGACACACCACAGCATAGCCATGCCAATCCTTGCAATATGAAAGGTATTTGTATTTCTTTTTATCACAACAGATTTCTCTGTGTGAAATTTGAGCTGCTCTCCGCAGGGAGATCGCGTCGCTACACTACAGTGCCACACTTTTTTTTTTCCTGCGTGCAGTTTTATTTGTTTTTCCTATCAAAGTGGGATTTTCTGCAGAATTTTGCCAGGAACAACCCTTTTGTTGCCATGGGTTCTTTTACATGCGTTAAGTGCATGCTGCACACAGGACCTCGGTTCATCATCTCATCCGAATGACTACCATCCAGACCACCACTCAAGGTCTAGTGGAGGGAGAGAAAAATCGGCGACTGAGCCGTGATTCGAACCAGCGCACTCAGATTCTCTCGCTTCCTAGGCGGACACGTTACATCTTGGCCATCACTCCACACTGTATATACTGTGTCCTCAGCTGTGTTGAAGAGGAATGGATGCATAACGACTGCTTGAGAATGTTGAGTTCATAGACATGTAAAAATCGAACTCATCTGTGGGTGTGAGCTAATCATAATAACCACTCAACTAGTTTCACAAAAGCAAAACCAATACAGTTTCCCCAGCCTGGACAATCTCTCAGAATACATTCTGGTAATCATATAAAAGGGCTGTCAATGCTCCAAGTATGCCTCAAAAAGGAAATTTTCTTCCTAAAATTATGTTTAAGTAACATACTTACTGTGACCCACTAGTGCAGACTCCGGCAGGGGTCTGATTCCTGTCCTGTGCAAACTACTACCCGCCTATGAGGAGAAAACGAAAGTAGCTACAGCCGATAACCGCCCGAAGTAGGTCACCTCCCCTTTGCATCCCTGACTAGCGCCCTCTTTTGATGATCAGTTTACCGCTAACATCTGATGTAAACATGTTTACAATATTTCTTGTCTTAGTTTCATGAATTCAAAAGTTCAGTTTGTGTTTACTGTGCTACAATCTCCATTCCCACACTTACAAGACACTCAGAATTCAACAGGAAAAGTTGTCATTTCTTAAACTGCATGACACTCAGTCAAGTTCGACTATGACCATCAGAACAGAAGAGGAGGCAACTGCTGTCCAGACTATCTGAGCTGGAATTTGATTATAGTGGAGAGTGTCTTGCCAAAGTTACATCCCCACTCTCTCTGCCAAGAGGGTTTTAGGACAGTTGTCGTTGGGATGGTTCCCAAAGGCCAACCAGGCCCATAGGCTGCAGTACTAGGCGCCAGACTAATCAAAGTAATGAATTCATTTCCATCGCGCCTTCATTCAGCATACCTGTGTGTACATGTAGGTGACCTTACCTTGACCCATGCTGGTCTCTGGTGTGGGCAGTCGCACGGAGAACATGATCAGCATGGGGCCTGCTGTCGGCAGGGTCACCCCTTGGGGTGGTGTTGTCCGTGCTGCATGTGGACCAGCACTGCCCTCACTGACCGCAAGTGGCTGTGACACGGACCTGACACTACCCTGCGGCTGGACAAGTGTGGACAATGACATCACACCACTGCCTGTCGTGACACTGACTTGCCAGTCAGCTGATGGCAGAGGGGGGAGTGACGGCCGTGGATAAACACCGCTGCAGATACTGACGCTGACGGGAGGCGGATACAACGGCGCTGCTGGTAACAATGATACACCACCATTGACACTGGGGCTGACCACAGTGTTGATCACATCCACTGTCTGGTGTGCTGTGGTGGTGGTGGAGGTGATGGTGGTGGTGGTGGTGGTGGTGATGGTCTGGGTGGAAGCCGAAACAGGGCAACGACAGACAGGGAGGTCGGTGGGTGTGAAAACAGAGCGGTCATGGTGGTGGTGATGATGGGTAGGGATCAAGGAGTCACTGTCAGAGGGAGACAGACCAGGGAGGGTGCTGCTGCCTGAAATAAACAAATGAATAAATGAATGAATGAATAAATGAATAAAAATAAATAAACAGATAAATCAATAAATGAATAAAAGCATGAAACAAACTGATCACCTACGAAGAGTTATGAATGAATAAATGAATGTATTATAAATAAATAAATAAACTGATAAATAAAAGCATGAAATGAACTAATTAAATATGAAGACACGAAGAAAGAAGAAAAAAAAAAAACCACACACAAAAAAATGACACACGTTTGCATCTGGACAAAATCATATATATGAATTCACTTCTGATACTGCATACACATACACAGTCACATTCATAAGCATGTACGCACGTCTGGAAACATACCTGACCCCTGTGGTGACTGGGCCGACACACTGAACACTGGCTGAGAGCTGAACATGGGCACACTGGAAAGTCCGGACACTGACACAGGGACCATCCTCCCACTGCCCCCCTCAGAATGCTCAACCCCAACCCCAGCCGCCGAGGACACAGAAGCACGGGGAGGAGGGGGGAGGGGAGGCAGAGGAGGCAGGTTGCCATGGATGGCGGTGTTGACGGAGTGTGTCAGCTGATCCACATTGATGGCTGGCAGGGAGTCCCCCATGGCTCAGTGGTGTGACACTGGGAAGAGTTGGATGTGCTGTGCCCTGACCATGACCATCTGTAGTGACCCTGTCTGGTCATATCTGAGTCATCTCCATTGTCTGCACGAACACGTAAACACACACACACACACACACATACACATTTATCAAAGCCAAAACTGCAGATCGGAAGTAATTTCAATATTCAAGCCATTTCTAGTCTCTTTTACCATGCTGATCACATCTAAGAGATGCTTCAATTAATCAATCTTCATTCAGAATATGTGTGATGTGTGTGTGTGTGTGTGTGTGTGGTATCTCTTGTGTGTGTATGTGTGTGTGTGTGTGTGTGTGCATGTGTGTGTGTCACTGTGTCACAAATACTGTGTGATATATCATGATCAATCATTGAGTGAGTGTATGTTTGTCAATTTGTGTTTAGCTGTGAGCGTCTGTGCCCGCTGACTGAAGCCAGTTCCAAGGTCTGCATGCATGCTTTTGTTTTTCATTTATGTATGGATCTACACTACATCAGTACATGTTTCAGTGCAGTGATGTGAGCTCTCCAGAGTGTCCATGAACTGATTTCTTCAGATGGGCTGTGGCCCCACTACATGAGCACATCGGCTGGTTTTTCACTTTCTCAGTTTCTGATTCAGTGATTGTGTTTCTGATTTTGAATAGAAGACTATGTACAGGACTTTAAACTGAATTAAGTTACTGAGGTGCATCTCCATCTCTGTGTGTATGCGTGTGTGTGTATGTCTGTGTGTGCGTGTACAGGGGGAGTTGGGGGGTGGGTGAGTAAGGGGATGTTCTTGCACTTCCAACTGCATGATCAACAAACACACACTCACACATTCATGACTTGCTGACACAATTCTGAATTGATGATAATGCAGTCTCTTAAGTATGCATATCAAATATGTGTGGTTACAATCTAATAGTATCTTATCATTGTGATAATATTTTGAACATACTTTTGTGAAAGTGGGACTTGAAGAAATGGTGTGTGAGTCTGGGTATATACTGTGTTTACATGTCATGTACTTTGTCAGAATGAGGTTGTGGTGGATACTGTTTGTGTACATGTATGTCAGTACTATGTGCCATGTCAGCTGACTGTGGTGGTACATCATGCTGGAAGCCTGCTTGTGTTGATTTTTATTTCTATCTTATTCTTATTTTTTAGCTTCTGTGGTGCCCTTGGTGCATATGATGCACTAATACTATCCAGCCTCTCTTGCTCTTTTTTAAAATTTACATGTCTCTAAGCTGAATTACATAATTTCAATAAAGTCTGGTGAGACTGCCTCCAGAGCAGGACACTTCATTCCTAACCATACTGAATTATGAATCAGATTTCAGACAGAACAGATTGTAAGATAATATAGACTTTTTTTTTTCTTTTTTTTTGGGGGGGGGTGGGGGTGGGGGGGGTCAGGGGAATGAATGAAAACATAAAAAAAAAAAAAAAATTCAGTGAGAGATCTATAAAGAGAGCCTGAGGACTGAGACAGGCTATTCACAGAGAGCAGACAAAGACTTGCATACTTAAATCTGTACTCAGTAAAAGGTAGAAGATTAAGAAGATATTTGATCGAAACTTTTAAGACATTAAATAACCTAAATGATGTAAAACAGTAAATGCTAGACATATATTTTTTTTAATGTCGGATTATGATGGTACAAAGAACTCAGTAGAGAAAATTTGTTTAGAACACTGCAACAGCAACCTTAGAAAAAATCCATTGGCTAACCAAATTGCACAAATATGGAATGCACTACCAACCTATGTTAGTTAACTTGCACAAAATACAAACACGTTAAAAAATCTCCTTCACACCAACACCATCTTAACAGAAAAAATGTTTGATTATGTAATATGAAGAAGTGTACTTACGTGTACTTGCGTACCCGGCCCAACATCAACAAACAAAAGAAGAAAATAAATAAATAAAATGAAATGAAAGAAGTTTAGATGAAGATTCGCTGGAGACATAAAAAAGGCCTTGAGGTCTAGGCAGATGAATTGCCAGTCCCTATACTACTACTATTACTACTACTACTACTACAGATATGCTGACACAGAATGACTCTTTATTCATTTATCCAATAGTTCTAAGCACTTTCTGTGCATAACAGTTTACATCTGGTCATCAAGCTTTTACTGGAATCTTCTGTTAAACACACACACACACACACACACACACATACGCACAGAGAGAGAGAGGGGGGGGGGACAAGCGATTGAGGAGGGAATGAGAGAGATGACATTAAATCACAGGGTAATCTTTTACGAGTTCAAATGTGTTTTCTTAGCTTCCCACTGCCTTGAACACCGGACGCTTCTGATACTTTCAAAGACGTAAACATTGCCACCGGAAATTCTGTTCTGTGTGAATATACACAAAGCATTTGTGCATTTGATATGAATTTAATTGTGATCTTGATGGCAACAAATCTCTCTCTATCTATCTATCTATCTATCTATCTATCTCTAACCCACTGTTCTCCCATTATTTTAGAAAGGTGATTGCAATAACTCAAATACGTAGCATAGTCTACAATGTTGGTTACCTCTGGATACCGCGTTGACTGGAAAACCACTTTAAAACTGATGATTATGAAGGAGAAAAGAGGTGAAACTGAAATGATTTCAAATCAGACTGTGTTATGGCATCTTAGTGACGATTGGTAGTTTGAAGGAGGATATTACTAGTTATGAAAAATGCAATTTCTGTGAACGTGAAAAAGACTCAGCACAAGATTATCTGTGTTGTTGCACAGTGTCACAAAAACAGACGATATACTTGATAAGATCTTTTTGCTTGCCAAACATTTTATATACAGATACAGATTTAACAGTCATTGAACATCTCTTAGAGTGTCTACAATTAAAAGGTTGAAAAATACACCTTTAAAAAAAATGGCATTCATACACTTGTTTGAAAATGGTATCTTTTTATAACTAAAAGGTTGTGTTCACTGAAGAACAACCGAACGAAGTGATTTGACAGAATGGGTCCGGCATCAATGATTTATGTTTATTTACGCTACATAGTGCCATGTTTGTAATGCTTAGAATTCTACATCTCAGCAGCAAACATGCCACTATAATTAATCAAGGTTGTATTGTTGTTGTTTTTAGATAAATTGATCTTCAGTCATATGAAATCAACACTGAACATATAACGATGAATGTACTACCAAGATTAGTGCAGATTTCATGTTGTGCAGAAATGTGCATGCATATGTACGTGATGTATGTATGTATGTATGTATGTATGTATGTATGTATATATATATATATATATATATCATCAGTGTGCGTGTGTATGCGTGTGTTTATATCAGTATATATATATATATATATATATATATATATATATATATATCTTTGTGTGTGTGTGTGTTTATATATAATTGTGTGTGTGTGTGTGTGTGTGTGTGTGTGTGTGTGTGCCGGCGCACGTTGTGTGTGTGTGTGTGTGTTTCATGGTTTGTTTTGTTTGCGTAATCTTTATCTTCGTGCGTATGTCTGCATTTGCTAAAAATCACCCAAGAAATATAATTGTCATCACTATATTTTAATTTTCTTCCTTTTTGTCATTTTCGTACACTTCCATGCCATTCTTTTTGATTTTTTTCTTTCCTTGGACCAGAAAACATATAAAATTTATTGATGACACAAGAACGGAAGTGAACAATTTTTGTCTGTTCAGTTTACACGGTACATTGAATTTGAACATTGAAAATGTAATTGTGGTCACGTAAGAAAACATGTAGAATGGAACCTTGTATTCAAGGGTGGAAACACAAACACACACAACACTACAACAGCAATACACACACAACAACTACTGAGCTTGTGGTCACAGGGGCTCGGAATGCAGAATAAAAGGATTAAATAAAATAAATAGACTAGACGGATAAAGTGTGACGAATTATACCTATACCTGCTGCACTGAGGAAACGAGAGTGTGTTTGGGGGAAAAAAGAAGAAAGAAACGCTATCTAAAACAACAACAAAAACATGGTTTCGCTGCAGGTTTCAAGCCTTCTTGCTGCAATGTAGGAGACTTCAGAAATCATGTGCAGCCGACACGGACGCCCCGTGGGCGACGGCCCTCAGAAATATGGAATGGCAGCAAACGCGTTGTTTTGTATTTAGTGTGTGTGTGTGTGTGTGTGTGATGGAGGAGTTTCCGGGTGGTGAGTCAGTGAGGATGTTGGTAGGTGGGTCCCAACAAATACGTGGATGGTCGAACTCGGTGCATTTAGTTGTACAAATAGATTGATTTCGTTTTGGATTTGGTTTTCATCAATATTATTATTATTGATACATGTTATTAATTTTGTATTATGAACCCCCATGTCATTAGGGCTGTAAAGTTATATGTTGACATTAAAGTGTTCAGTGTTCAGTGTTCTCTCTCTCTCTCTCTCCCTCTCTCACACACACACACACACACACACACACACACACACACACACGCACGCACGCACGCGCGCGCACACACACACAAAAGCAATCGCCATTCAAAAAGTGACGGCAAAGTGAACAAGACAACTGTCTAGGTGTGCATATCTATGTCTGCATATCTATGTATATCTATATACATTCACATACACAGAAAATACGCCGATTCAGTTACACATGCATGCACGCATATTCATGCACGCGCACGCATAAAACTCTTATGCGTGGTCCCTCATTCACATTCACACACACACACATCCTTTCGCCCACAATCTTCGTTATATTCAAACAGAACAGGATATATTGAACATTATAAAATACTTTTTTTGAAAATTGCAATGACCATTGGGCCTACACAGCAAACTGTCCAATACATTAGATCAATAAAACCCCGCTAGATCAAGCCGTTAGATCAACAAAACCAGGCATATCAACACCTTAGATCTATAAGACCCAACACGTTAGATCAACAAAACACATGCTGATCAACAAAACCCAGGTAGTTCAACACCTTGGATCAATAAGAAATATTTTTAAAAACCCAGGCTGATCACGTCAGACCAACAATACCCAAGTCTCTAATCTCAAGCAGATGAACATGTTAGATCAAGAAAACCCAGGCAGATCGACCCGTTACATCAACAAAACCCACACAGATCGACAAAACATCTGTAGATCAA
The DNA here is from genome assembly GCF_041734735.1 of Babylonia areolata. Lineage (NCBI taxonomy): Eukaryota > Metazoa > Mollusca > Gastropoda > Neogastropoda > Buccinidae > Babylonia > Babylonia areolata. Next base: position 22,924,203 of record NC_134881.1, read on the forward strand.
CACTTTAGATCAAATAAACCCTGGCAGATCAACACATTAGATAAATAAAACCCAGGGTGATCAACATGTTAGATAATAATTTTAAAAAATCCCAGGCTGATGAATACAAGCAGATCAACGTGTTAGATCAACAAAACCCAGGAAGATCAACCAGTTAGAGCAACAAAACTCAGGCTGATCAACGCGTCAGATCAACAAAACCCCGGGCAGATTAACACGTTAGATCAACAGATCCAATGTGTATCAACAAAACCCAGGTAGATCAACACGTTGGCTCAACGAAACCCAGGCAGATCAGAGTTAAGTCAACAAAATCCACACTGATCAACGAAATCCAGGCGTATCACCACATTAGATCAACAAAGTCCAGGTAGATCAACACGTTTGATGAACGAAACTCTGGAAGATCAGTGTTAAATCAACAAAATCCAAGTAGGTTAACAAAATCCAAGCAGATCAACACGGATTAGATTTAAAAAAAAAAAAAAAAAAGAAGAAAAGATCAACAATACCCAAACAGATCAACATAGATTAATAAAACCCATGCGGATTGTCACACACTCCAGAAATCTGGGCAAGCCCAAAAGTCAGGAGACGTGGACTTTTAGGGTCGACACCGCGCAACACACACTCCCAAGAAGGACGCAGAAATCCGTGTACGATTTTACAACTTTTATTCACACAATCACATACATATGGGTACAGGACCTACTACCTAAGCTATCCCCAAACCCAAACCCTCGCCCCCACCTAACTCCAAACCACCCCTCCTTAACCCACCTTTAACCCCCACCGGGACAAAATCAAGAAACGAAAGAAAAACGAACCAAACACATACACACTCGCACATTCACTGCACAAGCGGCAACGTTCATTTAACTCATCTGTCACTCGTTGACGGACTGAAAAATCCCTGCTCCAGGCTGAGAGTCGAACGATAACTACAGTCTCTCCCTCGACGTCCAGCTCACCCACAGAGCACCCCACCAGATGAGTCCGGGAGGTCGCGGTAAGCAGGGCAGGCTGCGGTCGAAGGTCGACGCCGAGGGACGATCTGGATCCCCAGGGTGCGACCCCAGGGTTTCGTGTCAGCGCTCGGCTCCTCAGGTGGAAGACCCCGAGGGGCGACCTCGGAGCTGGGACAGCAGAGCAGCCGGTTTGCCGCTACTTGACAAATAAGCAAACAAGCTGGGGACGGGGATAACCCCCTGTCAGTACCAGTCCATAACCGCATAACCCTATGCGCGTTGGGCGACCTAAGAAGCCACAGGTTGTGCTCTCATTCATTCAACAAGCACTCTAAGGCAAAATAATGCACAACCACTGTCATACACCAATCGCACGACAACATGCATGCCTGGAAGTGAGGGGTCCGGAACCTGCCAGGGTACCGGCCGTCGCCCTACTTATACGGTGGCACAGGTCAACCCAAGACTCGAACCCCAAACCTTGCGCCGCGCATCCTGAAGCACGCTCCCACAGCCCTACGCTGCCAGAATCGAAGGCCCAATCAAGGTAACCTCCCTTGCACAAGCAGACATGTTGGAACAGAACATTCAAAAGGGAAAAATTATGATAGCGTCAGCACATGGCTGCCAAAGCCATTCGGATCACAAGCAGAGCAATTAAAGTGAACAAATTAATACACAAACCCTTCCAGTGCTCGGTCCATACAGGGAGAGAACTCAGTAACCTATTATTGCCACAATAGCTTACACGGAAAACACTATCTTCTGACACGCTGCTACCAGCGGCCACTTACGCAGGGTTAAGGACCTATCGAAACACAGTATTTCCCCCAACGTCTCCCTCACATTCCCGATACTAACATCAGCTTGTAAGCTTTACATATCCAACGTACACTCTGTCGAACAAATTACGGAGATTATACTATTCCCTCACACTTCCTCACAAGCGTATTAATATAAACTCAAACCCGTAACACACGGAATGATAATTATAACACTGGACCGTTACACGACAGTCTGTAACATCAGGTAATCGTAACAGTTTCATAAAGTGACCCCAGCCACTGTCCAACCCACAGACCTCCCAAAAGTGGAAAAGACAACTAAAGACACTCGAGACAGTTACCGCCTGATACAAGGTTACCTCACGACAGCTTGTGATGGGCGAAGGTGGTGACTTGGGTGGGACCTTCAGCCGGGCACTGCAGCCTCTGCTCACCGGCTCGCTAAAAATCAGGCAGAGGTTCTGGCTGGCCAAGAATTCCTCTCCATCAGCCTTCCGGGCCTCTGCCACAAGGTCCGCGCTCTCTGACGTCTCAGAGCCAAGTCACACCTAATCACAGTCAGCTGCAGCCAGGTAAACGGCAGGTGAGCGCGAGTTCTGCACTTGGCACGCTAACCGGCCAAAACACACATCGCACGCACTGCACTGCAGTTGCAGTCATGCCAATGTGACAAGAGCCCTCTCGCTCCTCCAGAGCGGTGTGTGCACGTGCTGCACAACTCTTACACAGGTAAAACGAGTGTGCATGCACACGCTTTTACCAAACCAAGAACATGTCAGAAAACATGATCTAGAGAAACTGGGATTCGAACTCCCAACCATCGGGACTAACACCACTTTCACCGGCCACTGAGCCATACTAAATCGCTCGCACTTCCGCCTATACTTCCGCAGCAACGAAAGGTTGGGCTGATCCGTGACACGGATCAACACAATTTGTTCATGAAAACCAAGGCAGATCAACATGTTTGATCAAGAAAACCCAGGCAGATCTACATGTTAGATTAAAAAATAAAATAAAATAAAATGCAGATCAACACAAGCCCCGACAAATCAACACTGTAAATCAACAAAAATCAGATCTACAACACCCAAAGATATGAACACAAATCAACAAAACCCAGGAACGTCAACATTTATTTTTAAAACCCATGTTAAACAAAGAAAAAACCCAGACAGAAAACACGTTAGATCAGCAAAATTCAGGCAGATCAAAACAGTTTGATCAAGAAAGCATATCAACTAAGACCAAGACAGATAACAGTTAGATAAGAAAATCTCTCTCTAACCATAGACATATCCCATATGCAACAAAAAAAGAAAGGAATATATATTGTATTGTATTGTATTTGTATTATATTTCTCTTTTTATCACAATAGATTTCTCTGTGTGAAATTCGGGCTGCTCTTGATTGATTGATTGATATGGATACTTATATAGCACCTATCCTCGGTCAGAGACCAAGCTCTAAGCACTTTACAAACACTGAGTCATTTACACAACAGGCTGCCTACATGGGCAGAGTCGACTGACGGCTGCCATTGCCATGTAGGTAGCCATTCTCCGTTTTCGGGGGGTGTGCATGCTGGGTATGTTCTTGTTTCCATAACCCACTGGACGCTGACATGGATTACAGGATCTTTAACGTGCGTATTTGATCTTCTACATCCGTATACACACGAAGGGGGTTTAGGCACTGGCAAGTCTGCACATATGTTGACCTGGGAGATCGGAAAAATCTCCACCCTTTACCCACCACCGAGATTTGAACCCGGGACCCTCAGATTGAAACTCCAACGCTTTAACCACTCGGCTATTGCGCCTGCCCCAGGGAGAGCGCGTCGCTACACTACAGCGCCACTCATTTTTGACTCACTTGTGTAAACCCGGTGTTCGGTTGTCTGTCTCTGTGTGTGTGTGTCCGTGGTAAACTTTAACATTAAAATTTTCTCTGCAAATACTTTGTCAGTTGACACCAAATTAGGCATAAAAAAAGGAAAAATTCAGTTCTTTCCAGTCATCTTGTTTAAAACAATATTGCACCTCTGGGATGGGCACAAAAAATAAGAAATGAAGCCTAATTATATGCAAGCTGCATTTACTGTTATATTTATATTTTTTGTATTCTCTAAACTTGGCATTTTGATCTGATATTCTGACCCAACAACAAGAGCAGTCATTGTTATCATTTTCTGTTCAAACAGGAACTTCTTTTGCTAAGCATGGAAGTTTTATTTATTTTGCAAACGTTTTGGTGCAGATGGTAAAGAAGGGAAATTACTCTGTAATTAATGCTAGGGGAGTTAATTTGCTTTAAACTGATCTTTCTCATCTTAAACATTACATTTTAAAATTATACTCAATACATAAAAAGCTTGGATTTTTTTTTAAGTGTATCACAAGGGAGTCTTGAAGGCCTTGCGTCTCTTGTTTTTCATTTTTTTCCTGCTTGCAGTTCTATTTGTTTTTCCTATTGAAGTAGATTTTTCTACAGAATTTTGCCAGGAACACCTTTGTGTTGCTGTGGGTTCTTTTACGTGCGCTAAGTGCATGTTGCACACAGGACTTCGGTTTATCTTCTCATCCAAATGACTAGCGTCCAGACCACCACTCAAGGTGTAGCGGAGGGGAGAAAATACCGGCGGCTGAACCGTAATTCGAACCAGCACGCTCAGAATCTCTCACTTCCTAGGCGAACGTGTTACTTGTAAGCCATCACTCCATACATATATATATATATATATATATACACGTGTGTGTGTGTGTGTGTGAAATGAAATAAAACAAAACAAACTAATAAAAACTTCCAAATGTTTGATAAAAATGCCAGTCTGATAATATAAACAAAAATAATAATAAGAAGAAAAACAAAGCCTTCAAGACTTACCTGTGATACACTTTTTAAAAAAATCCAATCTTTTTATGTATTGAGTACAATGGATTTACTGTTATTTTTTTGTTTTTTTTTTTTTGTATTCTCTAAACTTGGCACTTTGATCTGATATTCGACCCAACAAAAGATCTGTCATTATTATCATTTTTTGTTCAAACAGGAACTTCCTTTGCTAAGCATGGAAGTTTATTTATTGCAAACGTTTTGGTGTAGATAGTAAAACAAGGGAAATTACTCTGCTGGGAACTTAGTTTGCTTTAAACTGATCTTTCTCATCTTAAACATTACATTTTGAAATTATACTCAATACATGATGTAATTTCCCTTTTTTACTTACTGCACCAAAACGTTTGCAAAATAAATAAAACTTCCATGCTTAGCAAAAGAAGTTCCTGTTTGAACAAAAAATGATAATAATGACTACTCTAGCTGTTGGGTCAGAATATCAGATCAAAGTGCCAAGTTTAGAGAATACAAAAAATATAAATATAACAGTAAATGCAGTTTGCATATAATTAGGCTTCATTCTTTATTTTTTTGTGCCCATCCCAGAGGTGCAATATTGTTTTAAACAAAATGACTGGAAAGAACTGAATTTTTCCTATTTTTATGCCAAATTTGGTGTCAACTGACAAAGTAGTTGCAGAGAAAATGTCAATGTTAAAGTTTACCACGGACACACAGACACACACACACACACAGACACACACACACACACACACAGACAACCGAACACCGGGGTAAAACATAGACTCACTTTGTTTACACAAGTGAGTCAAAAAGATTAAAAAGTTCCAGCAGTGTGGTAACAGATGGTCGGTTCCAACAGTTAGATGACAAATGGTCAGTTCCAACAGTTTGATGGTAAACGACCAGTTCTGTTTAATAAAAAAAAAAAAAAAATTAGTTTCATCAATCTGATAATAAACGACCAGTTCCAACAGTTTGATAATAAAGGATCAGCTTTGAAAACAAACGATTAGTTCCATCAATTTCAGAAAAGTGCCATTTCTAACAGTTTGATGACTAACCATCATTTCCGATTGTTTGATTAAAAAAGGAAACAAAAACAAAACAAAAAAAAACAAAAAACACACGAGCTCCACCAGCCAGCATAGCCAGCAGAGGTGGATCGCCACGTGACTGGTGGAGCGTGCTCAGCTGACCGTCACCCGTGTACAGCGGGGTCAGCCACTGTGGCCAGAGGGCAGCCTAAACAAACACACGGCTGTCAGATCTGGACAGGTCACGCACGTCCACTGAGCTCTCAGACACGACGGTGCTGGGAGCCACAGAGCTGGTCACAGCAGAACTCTCAGACTGCCACGTGTCGGACATGTAGGCAGAGGGTGTGGAAGACTGAACTTCGGAAATGCCTTCAGCGATGGAGCTTTCCTCCTGCACGGAAGGCCGGGGGAGTGCTGGGACACCTCTCTGCACCACAGGGAATCCTCTCTGCACCACAGGGAATCCTCTCTGCATCACGGGGGAGCCTCTCTGCACCACGGGGGAGCCTTTCTGCACCACGAAGGAGGCTCTCCGCACTTTACCCAGAGCGTTTCCCTTGATCCTGTTCCGACGATGCATGAGGATGAGGACGACAACGAGGATAATGAGAAGGCCCAGCCCAGCGGCCACAATGACCCCGATCAGAAAACTCGCGTTGTTGCTAGGAGAGGCCTGCGGTTTAGCCGTGACTTCTTTGGTGTCATCATACCAATCCACAGTGCTTTCTGTGGTCAGGTTCTGGGGGGGTGACTCTGTTGTCTGGCATTCATCACCAGTCTGGGGTCTGCAGCCCCCGGTGCATGTGGTCACATTGACCTTCACTTGAGGTGTATCTTCTTTAAAGATGGTAGAGCCATATGACAGAATACAGCGAAAAGAACGGCTACAGCCTGGGATGGAGGACACTCGTAGTTTCAGGGAATATGTCCTTCTGAGATAAATTCCTTGTGGCACTGACACACCAGCCACGACTCCGATGACCTGAAGACTGTCCTTCTCATTTATGGTGACCCAGTTCCCGCCAAAGAAGTACTGGAAGGTGTACTTCAGAAATCTGGGCGTGGTTCTGTTAAAATTCAACGCCGATACAGCTGTACATTGCAAGCTCACAATTTCGTGACTGTGGTATGTGGGCTTGGAGGGGTTGAGGGCGAGGTCGATGTTGACAGGATATGGTATGGATATGGGGTCTGTAAAGTAGTGATCAAACTGGTATTGTCCAGAATATTTGTTATGGTTATATTTCCTGTTGCAGAACCACTGGTTGTCCAGGTCTGCCAGCGTGGCCTCATTGAGCACCAGGGTAATTGAGCTGGCGTTGTGGCGTACGCGAGTGACGCTTTCTGGAGAGAAAGATCTGCTGCCCGTGTCGTACTTATACCCACCGTCAGCCTCCAGAATCACTGTATAGTACAGCAGAAAGTTCCCGATTTTTTTTTTCCTCACCACCCCGATCTCCAGTTTATACAGTTTCCCTCTAAGCAGGTTGCACTGGATGTACACTCTGTTGAGTTGAGGGGGTCTCACAATGACAGGAGAAGGGCAGATGCGAAGACCATTCGAGCTGAAACAGTCACCACACACCTGGTCAGACACAAGGAATGTCAGTGTGGACACGAACCACACGAGGCCTGCAGGCTCCATGCAGATGTCCAGCAGTGGTCAGTCGTACACTGCAGCAAGACGTCAGTCCAGCTGTGTGCAATTTAAGTTTCCACTGTGCGCAGTTCAAGTTTCCTCTGTGTACAATTTCAGTTTCCTCTCTGTACAGTTTTTCAGTTTCCACTGCATGCAGTGTTAGTTTCTTCTGTGCACAGTTTCAGTTTCCTGTGTGTGCAGTTTCAGTTTCCTCTGTGTTCAGTTTCAGTTTCCAATGTGTGCAGTTTCATTTTCCACTGTGTACAGTTTCCGTTTCCACTGTGTACTGTTTCAGGTTACTCTGTGTACAGTTTCAGTTTCCACTGTGTGTAAATTCAGTTTTCTCTGTGTAGTTTCAGTTTCCAATGTGTGCAGTTTCATTTTCCACTGTGTGCAATTTCAGTTTCCACTATGTACAGTTTCAGTCCCACTGAACAGTTTTAGTGTCAACTGTGTGCAGTTTCAATCCCTACACATAGCTATGGTTTCCATTGGGTAAAATTTCAGTTCCACAATACAGTTTTAATTTCCACTGTGTACAGTTTCAGTCCCACTGAGTGTTGCACTAAACTGTCTGCTTCTTCATGAACCCACATCAATAGGAAATCTTCAGTGCTCTCTGTCCTAACACTCTGTCGATTTGACCACTCACACAGTCACTGTCACCCCTCACACACTGTCACTGTCACCTCTCACACACTGTTACTGTCACCCCTCATTGTCACTGTCACCCCTCACACACTCTTAATGGCACCCGTCACACACTGTCACTGTCACCTCTCACAAAACTGTCACTGCTAAACGTCACAAACTGTCATTGTCACCCCTCAGACATCATCACTGTCACCCGTCACACACTGTCAGTCACCCCTCACACACTGTCACTGTCACATCACAAGCACTATCACTGCCACCCCTCAAACACTCTCACTGCCAAACACTATCACACTGCAACCCTTCACACACCATAACTGTCACACATGATCACTGCCACCCCTCACACACCTTTACTGCCACCCCTCACACACCTTTTAATGCCACCCCTCACACACTATCATACACTGATATTGCCAACCCTTACACACCGCCACTGTAACCCCTCCTCATGCAACGTCAGTGTCACCCCTCACACATAGTCACTGTCACACACTGTCACTGTCACCCCTCACACACCGTTACTGCCACCCCTCACACACCGTTACTGCCACCCCTCACAAACCAACACTATCACCCCTCACACACCCTCACTGTGACCCCTCACACTGTCACTGCCAACTCTCACACACTGTCACTGCCACCCCTCAACATCATTGCCACACTATGTCACTGTCACACACTGTCACTGTCACACACTGTCACTGTCACACGATGTCACTGTCAGCCCTCACACTGACCGTGTAGTGTGGGTGAGATGCAATAAACCTTGCATCTGATGCTCCACACACCAGGAACCAAGACTGGAAAGTTCGTTGATCTTCAGGAGGGCAGCACCCTGCCTCTAACACCCTGGCTTCTCGCACCAAGCCCTTTACCAGTCTCCTTCCCTGGCCTTCCCAAGCCCCCTTTGTCTACATCATTTAAAAACGAAGAATATTGCTTTTTCAGGGCAGTACAAAATCTGTCAAGTTTAGTAACACACGCACACACTGCACATTACCGTTCATTCACGAAGATCGAAGAAGGCTTACCAGATTTGGTCATGGACCAGTTTGCGTAAATGACGTCTCTGACGTCATTTAATTTCGCGTCATCATGGGGTCATTTTGGCACACTTGTATAAACAAAGTGATTCTATGTTTTAACCCGTGTTCGGTTTTCTCTGTGTGTGTGTGTGTGTGTGTGTGTCCCTGGTAAACTTTGACATTGCCATTTTCTCTGGAAATACTGTTGCATATTGCATTGCCAATAATTTTATTTGTGATTTAGGGCCACAACAGAAGTTGATTTGATATTAATCTTCCCACAATGCCCTTTTTTGTTTTACACTCACTCAACTGCTCAGGAAAGAACTAAAGCTGTCCAGAAACAACTGAACATTATCGCTCAATGGTGCAAGGACACAGGATCTTCCATCAATCCAGTGAAAGCTCAAACGCTGTTGTGCACTCTCAACAACAGATCCGCGAGCAAATCACCACCACATGTGTCATTTGACGGAATTCAAATCAAGAAAACCGAATGCCTACACTACCTTGGAATACAGTTTGACAGGACGCTGCCACCTCTTCCTGCTATATCAATCACTCGTCCTCGGTGTGATCATCAACAGACCTGGGCTAACAACACCATCTCAAAGCAGTCTCCTAAAATTAGAAAGAGTTCAAAATGAAGCTATGAGGCTGATCCTTGGAACAACAAAAGACATGCCCACAGAAACCATGTGATACCTGCTTCACCTTCCTTCAGTGCGGGCCAGAAACAGGTTAGAACAGGTTAAGACCTACACCAGAGCATTAGAAAACCCTCAAAACCCACTGCATGACGCAATCAAGGAACCAAAAGCCAGCCGTCTAGGACGAGGAAGATCATGGACGGGACAAGCAGAAGACACAATCCAGCTGGTATGCCAACTACAAGACCTGAAAGAAACAAAAGAATGGGAGGAAACCCCAAAAACCTCAATCATCTATTCAACACAGCCATTTCACCCACTCTAGGAAGACATTGTTGGGAGTGGCCAGAGGGAAAAACTGATGCAGAAGTGAAGCCACTCATGGAAGAAAAACAGTAAAGAAGAGGACATCATGATATACACAGATGGCTCAGCCACCAAAGACCAATCCGGTTGGGGATTCACTGCGAAGCAAAATGGAAAAACAATTAGGGAAGAGAATGCTGCCTACAAAGTCACAACTTCTAGCCTAACAATGGAAGTTGAAGCTGTGACACATGCCCTCCAGTGGCTATCATCTATCCATATGCCCGGAAACCAACATGCCATGATTCTAACGGACTCAATGAACATCATACAGAAAATTGAAAGCAGAATGGGAAGCCCAGAGTGACATGAGGCAATGCACAACTTTCAGATTAAAAAAAATTACATGGTCATACTGCCCGGGAGATGCAGATGTTAAGGGAAATGAGCGAGCTGACAGACTTGCTGGTAACGCAACAATAACAAGCGGCCTACATCTAGGAAAATCGGAAATCCTCAGAAAAGTCAAAGAATACCAAAAAGAACAGGTACAAGGCCACCACACCATCGATCACCTCAAAGAAATAAAGGTATAGAGAGGGAGCGGCTGTAAGTCTAGCGTGAAAGATAGAGCATGATGCTTTGCAAATCAAACGAATATCGACATCATTTCCAAACCAACACTGCGCAAATTACTTCAAAATGGAACAGTCTCTGTGGGCTTTTCCAAATACAATAGACTGAGCAACATCTACACGCCACGGTCTTGGCATCAGAGATCTTTTACCACCCCTCTTGCGGCCAATCAGTGGCAGCCTCTGTGCGTGTGTGTATGTGTGTGTCTGTGTGTTTGTGTGTGTGCACGAGGGTGTAATTAAACGCATGTGGCAGGAGAGCGGTGTGCACGTGCGTGCGTGTATGTGTGTGTGGGCGAGGGGGGTGGGGGGGTGGGGGTGTTGAGGATGAGGTATGTGTGTGTATCCATGTGTACACTGCTGTGGAAGCAACGGAATATTGGAACGTGCGGGCGTGCATATATATATATGTGTGTGAGGTTGGGGGTGGGGAATATGGGCGTATGTGTGTGTGCTTGTACAAGTAAGTGTGTGTGTGGGTGTGGGTGTGTGTGTGCCGTGGAAGCTGCGATCTGTAGCCTGGAAATGAGTGTGTGGAGGACGGGGGTGGGGGGTGCAGGGTAATGTGTGTGTGTGCGTGTTGGTGGTCATGTACATTTATGTGTATTTGATCGTGCTTTCATATCTGTTAAACGGCATGTTTCTTGCATATCTGCTATGCATGTGTGTGTGTGTGTGTGTGTGTGTGTGTGTGTGTGTGTGTGAGTGTGTCTGCATGTTTTACATTTATTTGCTTAATTATCATGTGTGTGTGTGTGAGTGTGTGCGCGCGCGCGTGACCCTAGAGTTGACTTAATCAAGATTTTGCGCCTTTTGAATATCATTAGTAGTAGTAGAAGTATTTTTATCCATTTATCTTTGTATTTTATCTATTTTTTTGTTTGTTGGGTTTTTTTTTTTTTTTTTTTTTTTTTTTTTTTATCAAAGACTGACTAAGCGCGTTGGGTTATGCTGCTGATCAGGCATCTGCTTTGCAGATGTGGTGTAGCATATATGGATAACGAACTGTGTCAAGTTTGCTTGTGCCAGTGTTAGGTTCAGTGGAAGTTGAACTTGTGTGTGGAAATGGCTGTGAACATGGAACAGAAGGTAAGAATGCGTACAGCAGCCAGGGGTTGGGTTACGCGATCCTGTGTGAAAGCTCTGGGTGAATTTAGGGAACGGCTGAGTAACCTAGACAATGCACAGTCAGCCATAGAGTCAGCTATTGATGAAGAAAATTTGGATGCCAACATTGAGGTTGCTTTGGTGTTCAGGGAGAAAGCAACCAAGAGCAGACTCATTGCTCTGAAGATGCTTTCCAGCATTTAGGGTCGTGATGATGTTTGGTCCCATTCACCAGAAAGCTCAACTGCTGTGGAAGCAAAATTACCAAAACTTGAACTTCCAACCTTTAGCGGAGACATTCAGAACTGGACTCTTTTCTGGAAATAGTTTGAAGCTGTTGTGGACAAGGGCGATCTTCCAGAAATTACTAGATTTTCCTACCTACGGTCCTTCTAGAGGGAGAAGTGAAGGCATCGATTCAGGGACTCTCTCTCAAAGCAGCAAACTACAAAACGGCTTGCGAGTTGCTGAAGCAGAGATGCATCATTTTCACGCTCGTTAAAGATTTGCTGGTGTTTGAAGTTCAGTCAACACCTTCAGTTGAAGAACTGTGGATGACGTACAACCACCTCCAAACTCACATCAGGAGTTTGGCCGGCTTGGACATCTCTGGTGAACAGTATGGTGTCATCCTCACTCTGCTTATCCTGTCACGTCTACCCCCAGGACCTGCACCTCGTGTGGACCCGTGAAGGAGAGACACATGAACGGGACCTTGACATCCTCATGAACTTTTTGAAGAAAGAGATAGAAAGGAGGGAACGATCTCTAACCTTCACCAACAACAATACCCCCAAGGACTCGCCACCTACAGCCGCCGCTTTGCAAACCTCTTCAAATCATCATGCTTGTGAACTGTGCAATAGGAAGAACCATACAATGGTCAGTTGCTTCACTGTAACATGTGCTAAAATGTGTGATAGGAAAGCAAAGCTTAGGAGTGTAGGTGCCTGTTTCAAATGTCTGTCTACAGTGAAGGGGCACTCGTTCAGAAAGTGTAGGGCAAAATGTGTCAAGTGCAAGGGTGGACATCATGCCCTTTTGTGTTCTCCTGAGGAATCAGAAATATATTAGTCCAACAAGGAACACAGATGCACGCATTTTGAACACATATACACACCAGGGCGCAGCAGTGCCTAGCTCAGGCTTATCTAGTAAAAGGGTACATGTGTCTGGTGTCAGTGTGACTGAAAATCAGACACCTGTTCTAATGCAAACAGTACGGGTTAAGGCAAGAGGCCAGGATGGGATGACTGAAGCAGTCATTCTCTTTGACACTGGCTCAGACAGATCCTACATTACCAAGGATCTAGTATACAGAGTGGTTGGGGTCAGAGGCTCTTGCTTATGCTGCATTCAGCACAGATACTACAAGTAGGGTCAAAGAAAGAAATGTGTACAATGTGCAGCTGCAAGGGAATGGGAGTGAGGTGAGGCTGAGGGCAACTGAAATTCCCACTTTTTGTGTCCCTCTGTGTCAGCCCTCTGTCCCTAGGAGTATTTTGACCTCCTTTGACGGTGAGCTTGGATTTGTTTCAGTTCCAGTAGGCCAAAAGGTGAAGGTGGACATCCTTGTGGGTCTTGATGCATATTGGAAGCTGATGACCAGCGAGATGCAGTTTTTGTCTCAGAGTTTGGTAGCTCAGAAATCTGTGTTTGGCTGGGTCTTGTCAGGGTGCGTGCCAGTTGCAAATTCTGTACTGTGTCCTGTTAGGGTTATGCATCAGCTTTTCTGTACTGAGGTCTCTGAGGCAGGTCTGAAAACCTTCTGGGATTTGGAGTCTGTGGGTGTTTGTGAGAAACAGTCTCCAGTGGTAAATCCTTTCGTTCGTTTATTTATTTATAGTCTGTTCATCTAAAATGATATTAGACTGAAAATAACTGATATTATTAGTATTATTATTATTACTTGGATTATTATCATTTCTATCAAAATGATGATTGTTACTATTAATTAGAAATCGACATTTCTGTATATTCGAATGAAAAGGAGGGTGGTTGAGGTACAGGGGAGGGGACTAAGAAAGAAAGAGAGAGAGAGAACAGAATGTGGAAAAGACAAAGAACAAAATGTAAAATGGAGAGGGTGAGTGTCAGTGATTGGAGAAAGAAAAAACATAATATTGGAAGGGTGTGTGTGAGAGGCGGGACGGGGGAAGCAGGATTGGGACCAAAAAAAATTATCAATAATCAAATATTGTATGCACTACTTCTGTAGATTATTATTTGAAAAGAGGCTCATGTGGGGACCTACAATAAACAACCAACTGGACTATTCAACACATAACTAGCCAGTTCTTTTAGCATTTAATAAGGCAGAAGTGTTAACTTCTAACGACAGAAAGGAATTTTGCATATTTCTTCCAACAATATTACACATTTCAAATGATGATAAACGATGAGGAAGTTCAATTGCATTTAAAGCGATTTTAGCTCTAAGCTTTGCAAGATGATCTGCACGTTCATTAGAAAAAAGCCCACAGTGTGAGGGAATCCAGCATATTTCAATATTAGTTCCTCTCATTTCAATACAGTGAATCAAAAATCTTACTTAAAAAATGATGTTATAATTAATGTTCGTACAACCTGATTTGATAGACTGTAGAACTGATTTTGAATCGACACAAAATAAAACATTAATCAAGTTTAGGGGCAGATCAATTACATATGTTAATGCCATAAGAACGGCAATTAATTCAACTGTAAAAATTGAGAAGCCATTTCGAATATGACTTTTCAATTTTCAAAGTAGGAATGGCATATCCAGAACCAGCAAACTGATTTTCTATAACGGAACCGTCTGTGCATATTTTTAAGTGGTGGGGGATGTTTCAGACAATTGTGATTTGACTCGAGGAGCTAGTATATTGGGATTTTCATCTTTCTTAATGTCACAATATTGAATGTCAAAAGCTGCTCCCGTTAATTCCCACAGTGGAACAGGTGAAGTGCTCATAATCGGAGCAACCTTTTGTGGATCAACATTTGATTGAGTAATAGTATCTGACACGTGCGTAGAAATAGTAGGAGGAAGGTGGCAGAATGGTTAAGACGCTCAGCTGCCAATACAGAGAGTCCGTGAGGGTGTGGGTTCGAATCCCGCTCTCGCCCTTTCTCCTAAGTTTGACTGGAAAATCAAACTGAGCGTCTAGTCTTTCGGATGAGACGATAAACCGAGGTCCCGTGTGCAGCACGCACTTGGCGCACTGAAAAAGAACCCATGGCAACGAGAGTGTTGTCCTCTGGCGAAATTACGTAAAATGAAATCCCCTTCATAGGTACACAAATATGTAAGCATGCACTCAAGGCCTGACTAAGCGCGTTGGGTTATGCTGCTGGTCAGGCATCTGCTCAACAGATGTGGTGTAGCGTGTATGGATTTGTGCGAACGCAGTGACGCCTCCTTGAGAAAGTGAAACTGAAACTGAAAGTTTCTAGATTTGGGGTGGTGGTGTCATCTCCATTGTCTGCACGAACACGTAAACACACACACACACATACACATTTATCAAAGCCAAAACTGCAGATCAGAAGTAATTTCAATATTCAAGCCATTTCTAGTCTCTTTTACCATGCTGATCATATCTAAGAGATGCTTCAATTAATCAATCTTCATTCAGAATATGTGTGATGTGTGTGTGTGTGTGTGTGTGTGTGTGTGTGGTATCTCTTGTGTGTGTATGTGTGTGTGTGTGTGTGTGCATGTGTGTGTGTCACTGTGTCACAAATACTGTGTGATATATCATGATCAATCATTGAGTGAGTGTGTGTTTGTCAATTTGTGTTTAGCTGTGAGCGTCTGTGCCCGCTGACTGAAGCAAATTCCAAGGTCTGCATGCATGCTTTTGTTTTTCATTTATGTATGGATCTACACTACATCAGTACATGTTTCAGTGCAGTGATGTGAGCTCTCCAGTGTGTCCATGAACTGATTTCGTCAGATGGGCTGTGGCCCTACCACATGAGCACATCGGCTGGTTTTTCACTTTCTCAGTTTCTGATTCAGTGATTGTGTTTCTGATTTTGAATAGAAGACTACGTACAGGACTTTAAACTGAATTAAGTCATTGAGGTGCATCTCCATCTCTGTGTGAATGCGTGTGTGTGTATGTCTGTGTGTGTGGGGAGGTGGGGGGTGGGTGAGTAGGGGGATGTTCTTGCACTTCCAACTGCATGATCAACAAACACACACTCACACATTCATGACTTCATGTCTTTTACAGTATGCATATCAAATATGTGTGGTTACTATCTTATCATCGTGATAATATTTTGAACAAATTTTTATGAAAGTGGGACTTGATGAAGTGGTGTGTGAGTTTAGATATATATTGTGTTTACATGTCAAGTACTTTGTCAGAATGTGGTTGTGGTGGATACAGTTTGTGTACATGTATGTCAGTACTATGTGCCATGTCAGCTGGCTGTGGTGGTACATCATGCTGGGGGCCTACTTGTGCTGATTTTTATTTCTATCTTATTCTTATTTTTTAGCTTCTGTGGTGCCCTTGGTGCATATGATGCACTAATACTCTCCAACCTCTCTTGCCCCTTTTTAATTACAAAAGCTGAATTACATATTTTTAATAAAGTCTGGTGAGACTGCCTCCAGAGCAGGACACTTCATTCCTAACCATACCGAATTATAAATCAGATTTGAGAGAGAACAGATTGTAAGATAATATAGATGATATATATATATATATATATATATATATATATATATATATATATACATAAATGAATGAAAACATAAATAAATAAAACGATTTCAGTGAGAGATCTATAAAGAGAGTCTGAGGACAGAGTGCAGACAAAGACTTACATACTTAAATCTACACTCACTAAAAGATAGAAGATTAAGAGGAGATTTGATCGAAACTTTTAAGATAACAAATAACATAAATGTTGTAAATGCAAGACATAGATCTTTAGAATGTTGGATTATGAAAGTACAAGGAACTCAGTAAAGAAAATATGTTTAGAACACTGCAACACCAACCTTAGAAAAAATTCATTGGCTAACCGAATTGCACAAATGTGCAATGCACTACCAACCTCAGTTAAACTTGCACAAAATACAAACACGTTCAAAAATCTCCTTAACACCAACACCATCTTAACGTAAAAAATGTTTGATTATGTAATATGAAGAATGAAAACAAAGTTTCTTACTGAAGTGTACTTGCCTAACCCGCCCAACATCAGCAAACAAAAGAAGAAAATAAATAAATAAAATAAAATGAAGAAGTGAAGATGAAGATTCGATGGGGACATAAAAAAGGCCCATAGGTCTAGGCAGACCACTTGCCAGTCCCTATAGTTCTACTATTACTACTACTACTACAGATATGCTGACACAGAATGACTCTTTATTCATTTATCCTATAGTTCTATGCACTTTGTGTGCATATCAGTTTACATCTGGTCGTCAAGCTTTTACTAGAATCTTCTATGTTACAAAACATAATGGTATCTAAAACACACACACACACACACACACACACACACACACACAGAGGGGGGGGGTGAGGGGGTGGGGGTGGACAAGCGGTTGAGGAAGGAATGAGAGAGATAACATTAAATCACAGGGTAATCTTTTACGAGTTCAAATGTGTTTTCTTAGCTTACCACTGCCTTGAACACCGGACGCTTCTGATACTTTCAAAGACGTAAACATTGCCACCGGAAATTCTGTTCTGTGTGAATATTCACAAAGCATTTGTGCATTTGATATGAATTTAATTATGATCTTGATGGCAACGAATCTCTCTCTCTCTCTCTCTCTCTCTAACCCACTGTTCTCCCATTATTTTAGAAAGGTGATTGCAATAACTCAAATAACATAGTCTACAATTTTGGTTACCTCTGGATACCGCGTTGACTGGAAAACCACTTTAAAACTGATAATTATGAAGGAGGAAAGAGATGAAACTGAAATGATTTCAAATCAGACTGTGTTATGGCATCTTAGTGACGATTAGTATTTTGAAGAAGGATGTTACTAGTTACGAAAAATGCAACTTCTGTGAACGTGAAAAAGACTCAGCACAAGATTATCTGTGTTGTTGCACATTGTCACAAAAACAGACGATATACTTGATAAGATCTTTTTGCTTGCCAAACATTTTATATACAGATACAGATTTAACAGACATAAACCAGTCATTGAACATCTCTTAGTGTCTACAATTAAAAGGTTGAAAAATACACCTTTTTTAAAAAAATGGCATTCATACACTTGTTTGAAAATGGTATCTTTATAAATAAAAGGTTGTGTTCACTGAAGAACAACCGAACGAAGTGATTTGACAGAATGGGTCCCGCATCAATGATTTATGTTTATTTACGCTACATAGTACCATATTTGTAATGCTTAGAATTCTATATCTCAGCAGCAAACATGCCACTATAATTAATCAAGGATGTATTGTTGTTGTTATTGGTTGTTGTTTTTTTTGTTTTTTTTAGATAAACTGATCTTCAGTCATATGAAATCAACACTGAACATACAACGAAGAATGTACTACCAAGATTAATGTAGATTTCATGTTGTGCAGAAATGTGCATATGTACGTGTATGCATGTATGTGTGTGTGTGTGTATATATATATATATATATATATATATGGGGGGTTAGGGGGTGCACGGGAGGGGTAGTACCTCTAGAGGGGGGGCTTATCACGCTCTTCCGGGAGTGGTTCGTCCTCTGTTGGTCCCCACCGGCACCCAGCTCTCACTTATGGGTCCTAGAAGCTGCTAGCATGCGGCAGCGCTCAACCCCCGGGCAACGGCTTTGACAGGTTGGCTAAACGTGGTGAGGGTAGCCGACGGGTCTCAAACCCTCGGTGAGTTAGGGCTTGTCTACCCAAGCATGTGAAGACTGGATCCGGCGGACTCTGCGGAGGAAAACTTCATGGTTCAACGGAGAGGAAGGCGGTTGCAGCAGAGCACTGTGGAGTGCTGAGGGCAGGATGAGGCACATAGGACATCCTGGTCATCCACTGCATCCGTTTCCATCTCCAGTCGTCTTGACCTCGTCTTGCCACTGGATACAGACGGTCTCGGACAAGAGAGTGAGGTCGACGGTGCGCAACTCCTCCTCACTATAAACAAAATCATCGCGCAAGTCATCAGTCATCTTTCATCCCGTACCATCATTTTCCCCAAGCTCTGTGGCGACAGGCGAGCGACGAAGCGACAGGTGTGGGTACACTGGCATTCGTAGCCGCGGACCTGCACACAGGCGGCTCAGGCCATACGGTCGTTTTTCACCGACTGGAGAGGTGGTGGAGATCGGCAGCCCCCTCAGTGACTGAGCAGCCCTCTTCAGGACAGCACTGCTCAACTCCATGGCATGAGGAAGGGGCTAGAAAAGGTGCCCTAAACATTGCCTGCTCCACACCACCCTAGTCAGCATACTGCGGCTGACGGGGACCCTACTCAAGCGGTCGACACACAAAGGAAAGAAAGAAGAAAACAAGGAGCACCCCATTGGCCATTGCCACATGGAACGTGCGTACGCTTCTGGACAGAAGCGACTCAGCCAGACCACAGAGACGCACAGCACTCATTGCGAGTGAATTAGCCAGGTACAACATCGACATCGCTGCTTTAAGTGAGACCAGACTGGCAGAAGGCGAACTCTGTGAGCGAGGCGCAGGCTACACCTTCCTTTGGAGTGGTCGCGGACCTGAGGAGAGACGTGAGGCTGGAGTTGGCTTTGCAGTGAAGACAACCCTCGTTGGCAAGCTGGCTGGCCCCCCGAAAGGAGTGAACGATCGCCTGATGACGATGAAACTCCCTATATGCAACGGGAAGAAGTTTACTGCAATTGTCAGTGCATACGCGCCCACGATGACCAACCCGGATGAGATCAAGAACAAGTTCTACGAGGACCTGAACGCTGTCATCACCACTGTTCCCAACGCAGACAAGCTCATCATTCTTGGTGACTTTAACGCGAGAGTTGGTTGTGACAGCACCTCCTGGGAAGGCGTGATTGGGAAGCGTGGGACGTACGAGTCACGAGGGCCATGTGCGGCGCCCAGTGCTGGACAGACCAGTGCCTTATCGTCTCCAAGCTCAACCTCCGCATCCAGCCCAAGAGACGGCCTCAGGGCATGAAAGCACTCAAACGCCTGAATGTCAACAAGCTGGAGCTAGGCAACATCAAGCAGAGCTTTGCTGACACCCTGGAGGAACGCTTTGAGTCCACCGTGCTGGATAACCACAAAAATAACCTAACGTCTTCTCTGTTTCACGATGAGTTCCGAACATTACTTGATTACTACAACCTTCGTTCTGGCAAACTTATCATCCTCGGAGACTTCAATTTTCATTTCAACAACCAAACTTCCTCTGATGTCAAACGCCTATGTCTATCTCTGTCCAATCATTCTCTCTCTCAGCTCGTTACAGAACCAACACACAGATCTGGCCATACGTTGGACTGGCTCATCACACGTGACTCTGATGCTATGATTGCGTCAGTGACTGTAACTGACGAACTCTCTTCCGACCATTCTGCTGTATTATTCTTGCTTAATATTTCAAAACCTACCAGAACCAAAAAATCCGTTACTCGTCGCAACCTGAAATCCATCAACATTAACACTTTTTCTTCTCAAGCTGCTGAACGCCTTTCCAAAATTTCTTCCCACACCAATGTCTCTACACACTACAACTCTGTCCTCTCTCAACTGCTGGATGAACATGCACCCCCCACTACCCGCATGCTCCCTGATAGACCTTCCGCCCCGTGGTACACACAAGACATTCGAATTGCAAAACGCAAACGTCGCCAATTGGAACGGCGATGGCGATCAACAAAACTGAAAGTCCACAATCAAATCTTCCGAAAACAAATAAATAAAGTCAAACATATGATCTCATCAGCGAAGACAAACTTCTTTTCTTCTCAAGTTCTCGATGCCACATCCACCAAATCTCTTTACACTATCATGTCAAATCTTCTCGGCACTGCAAAAAAAGACTCCTCTTCCTTCTGCCTACACTTTATCTGAACTCCCCAATGTCTTCTCCTCTTTCTTTTTTGACAAAGTCCAGAATATTCGTACCATCTTAGACCAAATGCCTTTCCAACCTACTCATCCTGATCCTCAATTCAACGGCACTCCTCTCCATTCCTTTAATCCATTAACTGAAACAGATGTCCATGAAATCCTCAAAGAAATGACAATAAAATCCTGTGAGCTCGATCCTATACCAGCCTCTGTTTTTTCTCAGTGTGTCTCACAGCTTCTCCCTACAATCACCAACATTGTCAACTCATCCCTTCTCACTGGAACGTTTCCATCCACTTTCAAAACTGCAATAATCCGGCCTCTTCTGAAGAAATCCAACCTTGACGCAAACATTCTGAAAAACTATCGACCAGTTTCTAATCTTCCATTCCTGTCCAAACTCCTTGAAAAAGCCGTCCTGAAGCAGCTCAACAATCACCTTTGTTTCAACAATCTCATCCACCCATTTCAGTCTGCCTATCGTGCTGACCACAGCACCGAAACCACTCTCCTCCACATCCTGAATAACCTACTGCTAGCGTCCGACTCAGGACAGATCTCCCTTCTCACTCTTCTCGACTTGTCAGCCGCCTTTGACACGATAGACCATTCAATCCTTCTTTCCCGTCTTCATTTTACATTTGGTATCAACGGCACTGTTCTAAACTGGTTCAAATCTTATCTCACTGATCGATTCCAGTCTGTCATTGTTGATAATTTCCAGTCTGAACCCGTTAAAATTGAACATGGAGTCCCACAGGGATCTGTTTTAGGCCCAGTGCTCTTCACACTGTACACTGCTCCTCTCGCTGAAATTATCAACCGCCATAATGTCAGTCATCATTCTTATGCTGATGACACTCAACTCCAGAAGAGTGATACACCTGAAAAACTGTTGTCGCTCTTGCAAGAAACATCTAACTGCTTCCTGGATATTCAAAATTGGATGACTCTAAATAAGTTACAATTGAACGCGGACAAAACTGAAGCAATGATCATAGGAACTAAACAAAAACTCTCTTCCATTACAACTAATACAATCAAACTTGGCAGTACATCCATCCCTCTGTCCACTTCAGTCAGGAACCTCGGCGTTGTCCTTGACAACACACTGTCCATGCAAACATTTATCAATCAGACATGTCAATCCTGCTACTGTCAACTGCGGCGCATCAGTTCCATCCGGAAATATCTGTCCACTGACGCAACATCTAGACTTGTCGTTTCTCTCATTCTCTCTCGCCTTGACTACTGTAACTCTCTATTGTCTGGTTTGCCTGCCTCATCCATTCAGTCCCTTCAGCGCATACAAAATTCTGCTGCCCGACTCGTCCTCAGAAAGAAAAGATCTGAGCACACCACTCCTCTTTTGCAACATCTCCACTGGCTCCCTGTCTCACACCGAATAAAGTACAAGATCAGCAATCTATGCTACAAATGTATTCACAAATCAGCCCCTTCCTATCTCTGTGGCTGCCTTCACCTCTACACTCCATCTCGCTCACTACGATCAGCTTCGGATCCACTCCACTTACACATACCCAGATTCAAACTCTCGACTGTTGGCCACCGTTCTTTCTCTGTCTCTGGACCTTGCAATTGGAATGAACTTCCTCTTTCGCTTCGTCAAGTCTCCACACTCAGCTCTTTCAAGTCTGGCCTTAAAACCCACCTCTTCCCAAAATCGCCTCCCTTCCCTGCCTCTTCCTTGTCTTTTTAGATTTTTTTTTTTTTTTTTTTTTTTCAGTTTTAGAGTTATGCTTGCGTGAGAATGACTGGTGCGAAAGCGCTTTGATTTGTTTATGCACAAGATTTAGCGCTATATAAGTACCATTATTATTATTATTATTATTAATATGGAGGCAGCATTGGGCGCACTGCATGAGACGGTGTACAACACTGCCATGGAGTGCCTGGGGCCTTCTGTCAGGAAGCACAAAGACTGGTTTGATGAGAACTGCACTGAGATCAAGCAGCTGCTAGAAGACAAATGCCAAGCCTACAGAGCCCACATTGAAGATCCCAAGTCACAGTCAAAGAAAGACATACTGAAGAGCACACGCAGCACCATCCAGCTGAAGCTGCGGCAGATGCAGGATTCCTGGTTGAGCAACAAAGCTGATGAGATCCAGGGCTTTGCAGACAGGAGCGACATGAAGAACTTCTATAACGGCCTGAAAGAAGTTTACGGTCCCACTACCTCCGGATCTGCTCCACTCCTCAGTGCTGATGCTTCTACCCTGATCACTGACAAGGACGGGATCCTTGAGAGATGGGCTGAACACTTTGACAGCGTACTGAACCGCCCATCCACCATCAATGATGAAGCCATCGACCGATTCCCCCAGGTGCCAGTCAGTGAGTCGTTGGATGCCATTCCAACTTTGGAGGAGACCCAGAAAGCTATCCGTCTGCTATCCAATGGCAAAGCCCCTGGCTCAGACTCCATTCCAGCTGAGGTCTACAAAGAAGGTGGTATGGCGCTGGCTGAGAAGCTTCATCAACTGTTCCAGCTCATCTGGAAGCATGAGGCAGTTCCACAGGACTTCAACGACGCTTCCATCATACACCTGTACAAGCGGAAAGGAAATCGTCAGGCATGTGACAACCACCGTGGAATATCCCTGCTGTCCGTCGCAATCAAGACTGGCCAGAGTGCTACTCAACCGTCTCATAGCACACCTTGAGCAAGGTCTCCTACCAGAGAGCCAGTGTGGCTTCCGGAAAGAACGCGGGACTATCGACATGGTGTTTGCTGCCAGGCAGCTCCAGGAGAAGTGTCAGGAACAGAACGCCGACCTTTACTCCACGTATGTCGATCTGACCAAGGCCTTCGATACTGTCAGCAGAGATGACCTTTGGAGAATCATGGCGAAGTACAGGTGTCCCAGAAAGTTCATCACCATCATACGGCAACTACACGATGGGATGCTGGCCCGAGTCCAAGACAACGGAGAGACTTCAGAACCATTCCCTGTCTCCAACGCAGTCAAGCAAGGGTGTGTTCTTGCTCCCACCCTGTTCAGTCTCATGTTTTCAGCCATGCTGACAGATGCCTTCAGAGACGCTGACGTAGGCATTGGCATCAGGTACCGCACAGATGGCTCACTCTTTAACCTCAGGAGGCTTCAAGCAAAAACCAAGGTGAGGACAGACACCGTCAACGACTTCTTGTTTGCTGATGACTGTGCTCTCAACGCTGCCTCCGAAGCTGACATGCAACACAGCATCGACAAGTTCTCTGCTGCCTGTGACAACTTTGGCCTCACAATCAGCACAAAGAAGACTGAGGTGATGCACCAGCCAGCTCCAGGAAAGCCTTACATTGAACCAAACATCTTCATCAACGGGCAACGACTGAACGCGGTGTACAAGTTCACATACCTGGGCAGCACACTGTCTCGCACAGTTGTCATCGACGACGAGGTGAATGCCAGACTCGCCAAAGCCAGCACTGCCTTCGGCAGACTCCATAAGAACGTTTGGAACAGGAGAGACATCACCCTGGAGACGAAGCTCAAAGTATACAAGGCCATAGTTCTCACCACACTGCTCTAAGGATGTGAATCATGGACGGTCTACAAACGCCACGCCAAAAAGCTGAACCACTTCCACACCACCAGCCTCAGAAAACTTCTCGGCATAAAGTGGCAAGAGAAGATCCCTGACACAGAGGTGCTCACTCGTGCAAACTTGCCCAGCATCTACACCATCTTGATGCAGGCCCAGCTGCGCTGGGCAGGCCATGTAGTTCGCATGCCAGACCACCGGCTCCCCAAGAAACTGCTGTACGGCGAACTCCAACATGGCAAGCGCTCCCATGGAGGCCAAAAGAAGCGCTTCAAAGACACTCTGAAAGCTTCTCTGAAGGCCTTCAACATCAGCCACGACACATGGGAGCTGAATGCAATGGACAGACCAAAGTGGCGTTAAGCTGTCCACAAAGGCGCCAAATCCTGTGAGGCCAACAGAATCGCTGCAGCAGAGCAACGCAGACAGGCCAGGAAAAGCAGTGCCAGCAAGTCCCTGACAGCCGCCACCATCCCCTGTCCACACTGCGTCAGAACCTTCCGGGCGCGGATTGGCCTGACCAGTCATCTGCGCACTCACAGAGCCCAACCCACCCACCCCCAGGATGACTAGATGGTCCTCGTCGATCCCGACGGATGAACCACCATATTATATATATGTGTGTGTATGCGTGTGTTTATATATATATATATATATATATATATATATATATATATATATATATATATATATATATATGTGTGTGTGTGTGTGTGTGTGTGTGTGTGTGTGTGTGTGTGTGTGTGTGTGTGTGTGTGTGTGTGTGTGGTTTTTTCATGGTTCGTTTTGTTTGCGTAATCTTTATCTTCGTGCGTATGTCTGCATTTGCTAAAAATCACCCAAGAAATATAATTGTCATCACTATATTTTAATTTTCTTCCTTTTTGTCATTTTCGTACACTTCCATGCCATTCTTTTGGATTTTTTTCTTTCCTTGGACCAGAAAACATATAAAATTTATTGACACAAGAACGGAAGTGAACAATTTTTGTCTGTTCAGTTTACACGGAACATTGAATTTGAACATTGAAACTGTAATCGTGGTTCACGTAAGAAAACATGTAGAACAGAACCTTGTATTCAAGGGTGAAAACACAAACACACACAACACTACAACAGCAATACACACACACAACTACTGAGCTTGTGGTCACAGGGGCTCGGAACGCAGAATAAAAGGACTAAATAAAATAAATAGACTAGATGGATAAAGTGTGACGAATTATACCTATACCTGCTGCACTGAGGAAACGAGAGTGTGTTTGGAAAAAAAAAAAGAAGAAAGAAACGCTGTCTAAAACAACAACAAAAAAACATCGTTTCGCTGCAGGTTTCAAGCCTTCTCGCTGCAATGTAGCGAGACTTCAGAAATCATGTGCAGCCGACACGGACGCCCCGTGGGCGACGGCTCTCAGTAACATGGAATGGCAGCAAACGCGTTGTGTGTGTGTGTGTGTGTGTGGGTGGGTGGGTGTGATGGAGGAGTTTCCGGGTGGTGAGTATGTTGGTGGGTGGGTCCCAACAAATACGTGGATGGTCGAACTCAGTGCATTTAGTTATACAAATATATAGACTGATTTCGTTTCGGATTTGGTTTTCATCAATATCATTACTATTGATACAAGTTGTTATTAATTTTGTATTATGAACCCCCATGTCATTAGGGCTGTAAAGCTATTGACATTAAAGTGTTCAGTGTTCTCTCTCTCTCTCTCTCTCTCTCACACATGCACGCACACACGCGCGCGCACACACACACAAAAGCAATCGCCATACAAAAAGTGACGCAAAGTGAACAAGACAACTGTCTTGGTATGCATATCTATGTCTGCATATTTATGTATATCTATGTACATTCACATACACACAAAAGACGCCGATTTGCACGCATATTCATGCACGCGCACGCATAAAACTCTTATGCGTGGTCCCTCATTCACAATCACAAACACACATCCTTTCACCCACAATCTTCGTTATATTCCAACATAACAGGATGTATTGAACATTGTAAAGTACTTTTTTTGAAAACTGCAATGACCATTGGGCCTACACAGCAAACTGTCCAATACATTAGATCAATAAAACCCCGCTAGATCAAGTCGTTAGATCAACAAAACCCAGGCATATCAACACCTTTGATCTATAAGACCCAACGCGTTAGATCAACAAAACACATGCTGATCAACAAAACCCAGGCAGATCAACCCATTAGATTCATAAAAACACGGTAGCTGAACAAAACCCAGGCAGATCAACACCATGGATCAATAAGAAGTATTTAAACAAAAAGAACAAACAAAAAAGGCTAATCACGTCAGATCAACAAAACCCAAGTTTCTAATCTCAAGCATGAACATGTTAGATCAACAAAACCCAGACAGGTCGACCCGTTAGATCAACAAAACCCAGACAGGTCGACCCGTTAGATCAACAAAACCCAGACAGATTGAAAAAACATCGGTAGATCAACACGTTAGATCAAATAAACCCTGGCAGATCAACACATTAGATAAATAAAACCCACGGTGATCAACATGTTAAATGATAAAAATTTTTTTTTAAAAATCCCAGGCTGATGAATATAAGCAGATCAACGTGTTAGATCAACAAAACCCAGGCAGATCAACTAGGTAGAGCAACAAAACTCAGGCTGATCAACGCGTCAGATCAACAAAAGCCCGAGCAGATCAACACGTTAGATCAACAGATCCCATGTGTATCAACAAAACCCAGGGAGATCAACACGTTGGATCAACAAAACCCCGGGCAGATCAACACGTTAGATCAACAGATCCCATGTGTATCAACAAAACCCAGGGAGATCAACACGTTGGATCAACAAAACCCCGGGCAGATCAACACGTTAGATCAACAGATCCCATGTGTATCAACAAAACTCAGGCTGATCAACGCGTCAGATCAACAAAACCCCGGGCAGATATACACGTTAGATCAGCAGATCCCATGTGTATCAACAAAACCCAGGTAGATCACCACGTTGGATCAACGAAATACAGGCAGATCAGAGTCAAATCAACAAAACCCAGACTGATCAACGAAATCCAGGCATATCACCACATTACATCAACGAAGTCCAGGTAGATCAACGCGTTTGATAAAAGGAACTCTGGAAGATCAGTGTTAAATCAACAAAATCCAAGCAGGTTAACAAAATCCAAGCAGATCAACACGGATTAGATAAAAAAAAAAAAAAAATGAAAGAAAAGAAAACGAAAAACAAACAACAACAACAAAAAGCAGATCAACAATACTCAAACAGATCAACATAGATTAATAAAACCCATGCGGATGAACACAATTTGTTCATGGAAACCAGGCAGATCTACATGTTAGATAAAAAAAAAAATATATATATATATAATGCAGATCAACAAAACCCTGGCAAATCAACACTTTAAATCAACAAAAATCAAGAAAATCAATTGAGTTGGATCTACAAAACCCAAAGATATGAACACAAATCAACAAAACCCAGGAACGTCAACATTTATTTTTAAAACCCAGGCAGATCAACATGTTAAACCAAGGAAAAACCCAGACAGAAAACACGTTAGATCAGCAAATTCAGGCAGATCAACACAGTTTGATCAAGAAAGCATATCAACTGAGACCAAGGCAGATAAGAGTTAGGTAAGAAAATCTGTCTCTCTCTCTAACCATAGACATATGCTATTTGCAGCAAAAAAAAGGAAAAAAAAAAAAAAAAGAAAGAAAAAAAAGGAATATATTTTGTATTGTATTGTATTTGTATTATATTTCTTTTTATCACAACAGATTTCTCTGTGTGAAATTCGGGCTGCTCTCCTCAGGGAGAGCGTGTCGCTACACTACAGCCCCACTCATTTTTTAAAATTTTATTCCTGCATGCAGTTTTATTTGTTCTTCTTATCGAAGTGGATTTTTCTACAGAATTTTGCCAAGAACAACCATTTTGTTGCCGTGCGCTAAGTGCATGCTGCACACGGGACCTCAGTTTATCGTCTCATCCGAATGACTAGCGTCCAGACTACCACTCAAGGTCTAGTGGAGGGGGAGAAAATATCGGCGGCTGAGCCGTGATTCGAACCAGCGCGCTCAGATTCTCTGGCTTCCTAGGCGGACGCGTTACCTCTTGGCCATCACTCCATATATATATATATATATATATATATATATATATATATATATATATATGTCTCTCTGTGTGTGTGTGTGTGTGTGTGTGTGTGAAATAAAATAAAACAAAACAAACGAATAAAAACTTCCAACTGTTTGATAACAAATGACCAGTTCCAACTTTGTCTGATAAAAAGGCCAGTTTGATAATATAAACAAAAATAATAATAAAAAGATTAAAAAGTTCTAGCAGTGTGGTAACAAATGGTCAGTTCCAACAGTTAGATGACAAACGGTCAGTTCCAACAGTTTGATGGTAAACGACCGGTTCTGTTTGAAAAAAAATGAGATTAGTTTCATCAGTCTGATTATAAACGACCAGTTCCAACAGTTTGATAATAAAGGATCAGTTCCAACAGTTTGAAAACAAACGATTAGTTTCATCAATTTCAGAAAAGTGCCAGTTCCAACAGTTTGATGACTAAACATTATTTCCGATTGTTTGATTAAAAAAACGAAACAAAAACAAAAAAACAAAAAAAACACCACACGAGTTCCACCAGCCAGCATAGCCAGCAGAGGTGGATCGCCACGTGACTGGTGGAGCGTGCTCAGCTGACGGTCACCCATGTACAGCGGGGTCAGCCACTGTGGCCAGAGGCCAGTCTAAACAAACACACGGCCGTCAGATCTGGACAGGTCACGCACGTCCACTGAGCTCTCAGACACGACGGTGCTGGGAGCCACAGAGCTAGCCACAACAGAACTCCCAGACTGCCACGTGTCGGACATGTAGGCAGAGGGCGTGGAAGACTGAACTTCGGAAATGCCATCAGCGATGGAGCTTTCCTGCACGGAAGGCTGGGGGAGTGCTGGGACGCCTCCCTGCACCACGGGGAATCCTCTCTGCACCACGGGGAATCCTCTCTGCACCATGGGGGAGCCTCTCTGCACCACGGGGGAGCCTTTCTGCACCACGAAGGAGCGTCTCCGCACTTTGCCCAGAGCGTTTCCTTTGATCCTGTTCCGACGTTGCATGAGAATGAGGACGATGACGAGGATAATGAGAAGGCCCAGCCCAGCGGCCACAATGACCCCGATCAGAAAACTCGCGTTGTTGCTAGGAGAGGCCTGCGGTTTAGCCGTGACTTCTTTGGTGTCATCATACCAATCCACAGTGCTTTCTGTGGTCAGGTTCTGGGGAGGTGACTCTGTTGTCTGGCACTCATCACCAGTCTGGGGTCTGCAGCCCCCGGTGCATGTGGTCACATTGACCTTCACTTGAGGTGTATCTTCTTTAAAGATGGTAGAGCCATACGACAGAATACAGCGAAAAGAACGGCTACAGCCTGGGATGGAGGACACTCGTAGTTTCAGGGAATATGTCCTTCTGAGATAAATTCCTTCTGGCACTGACACACCAGCCACGACTCCGATGACCTGAAGACTGTCCTTCTCATTTATGGTGACCCAGCCCACGCCATGGAAGTACTGGAAGGTGTACTTCAGAAATCTGGGCGTGGTTCTGTTGAAATTCAACGCCGATAAAGCTGTACATTGCAAGCTCACAATTTCGTGACTGTGGTATGTGGGCTTGGAGGGGTTGAGGGCGAGGTCGATGTTGACAGGATATGGTATGGCTATGGGGTCTGTAAAGAATTGATCAAACTGGTACTGTCCAGAATATTTGTTACGGTCAAATTTCCTGTTGCAGAACCACTGGTTGTCCAGGTCTGCCAGCGTAGCCTCACTGAGCAACAGGGTGATCGAGCTGGCGTTGTGGACTACGCGAGTGACGGTTTCTGGAGAGAAAGATCTGCTGCCCGTGTTGTACTTATACACACCGTCAGCCTCCAGAGTCACTGTATAGTACAGCAGCAAGTTCCCGGGGACTTTTTCCCTCACTACCCCGATCTCCAGTTTATACAGTTTCCCTCTAAGGAGGTTGCACTGGATGTCCACTCTGTTGAGTTGAGGGGGTCTCACGATGACAGGTGATGGGCAGATGCGAAGACTGCTGTGGCTGAAACAGTCACCAGACACCTGCTCAGACAGAAAAAATGTCAGTGTGGACATGAACCACACAAGGTTTGCAGGCTCCATGCAGATGGCCACTGTTCAGTGGTGGTCAGTCGTACACTGCAGCAAGAAGACATCAGTCCAGCTGTGTGCAATTTAAGTTTCTACTGTGTGCAGTTTCAGTTTCCTCTGTGTGCAGTTTCAGTTTCCTTTGTGTACAGTTTCAGTTTCCTCTGTGTACATTTTCAGTTTCCACTGCATGCAGTTTCAGTTTCCACTGTGTGCGGTTTCAGGTTCCACTGTGTACAGTTTCAGTTTCCTCTGTGTACATTTTCAGTTTCCACTGCATGCAGTTTCAGTTTCCTCTGTGTGCAGTTTCAGTTTCCAAAGTGTGCAGTTTCAGTTTCCACTGTGTACAGTTTCCGTTTCCACTGTGTACTGCTTCAGGTTCCTCTGTGTACAGTTTCAGTTTCCACTGTGTGCAATTTCAGTTTCCACTGTGTGCAATTTCAGTTTCCACTGTGAACAGTTTCAGTCCCACTGAACAGTTTTAGTGTCAACTGTGTGCAGTTTCAATCGCACCACACAGCTATGGTTTCCATTGGGTAAAATTTCAGTTCCACAATACAGTTTTTAATTTCCACTGTGTACAGTTTCAGTCCCACTGAGTGTTGCACTAAACTGTCTGCTTCTTCATGAACCCACATCAATAGGAAAAGTGCTCTCTGTCCTAACACTCTGTCGATTTGACCACACACACTGTCACTGTCACCCCTCACACACTGTCACTGTCACCTCTCACACACTGTTACTGTCACCCCTCATTGTCACTGTCGCCCCTCGCACACTCTCAATGTCACCCGTCACACACTGTCACAGTCACCCCTCACACACTGTCACTGTCACATCACAAGCACTATCACTGCCACCCCTCAAACACTCTCACTGCCACACACTATCACACTGCAAACCCTCACACACCATAACTGTCAAACATCATCACTGCCACCCCTCACACACCTTTACTGCCACCCCTCAAGCACTATCATACACTGATACTGCCAACCCTTACACACTGTCACTGTAACCCCTCCTCACACAACGTCAGTGTCACCCCTCACACATAGTCACTGTCACACACTGTCACTGTCACCCTCACACAGTCACTGCCACCCCTTACTCATTGTTATTGCCACCCCTAACACAACGTTTCTGCCACCCCTCACACACCGTTACTGCCACCCTTCACACACGGACACTATCACCCGTCACACACCCTCACTGCCACCCCTTATACACCCTCACTGTCACCCCTCACACTGTCACTGCCAACTCTCATGCACTGTCACTGCCACCCCTCAACGTCATTGCCACACACTATCACTGTCACACGATGTCACTGTCACCCCTCACACTGACCGTGTAGTGTGGGTGAGATGCAATAAACCTTGCATCTGATGCTCCACACACCAGGAACCAAGACTGGAAAGTTCGTTGATCTCCAGGAGGGCAGCACCATGTCTCTAACACCCTGGCTCCTCGCACCAAGCGGTTTACCAGTCTCCTTCCCTGGCCTTCCCAAGCCCCCTTTGTCTACATCATTTAAAAACGAAGAACATTGCTTTTTCAGGGCAGTACAAAATCTGCCAAGTTTAGCGACACACGCACACACTGCACATTACCGTTCATTCACGAAGATCGAAGAAGGCTTACCAGATTTGGTCATAGCCCAGTTTGCGTAAATGGCGTCTCTGACGTCATTTAATTTCGCGTCATCATGGGGTGAGTTTGACCGGAGATTAGAAAAGAGAGATAAACCACTCGCGGCAGGCCCCTTCTTACTGTCTATAACAGTGCTGAAGCCGTTTTGGGGCACACACGCAGTGCGGAAGGGTGGGGGTAAATCACCCTCTCCTTCCCCACCTGAAGGAGACTGGTCGGTTCGACGGTTCAGCTGCAGTAAAGCGAAAGTTAAGTTACGCCTGGAATTTCCCACGTGTAGTAAGATTCGCTGTATACAATGAAAACCGATTCATTTTTGCTTTGGTTTTTAGCACGTTTGCATCTAATCTGCTTGAATGTAGATAATATAAAAAGAAAATAAAGCAGCTCCCCCCACCACCAACTCCCCCCCCCCTCCCCCAGCGCAATGTTGCACATGAGAGAGACAGTTATAAATTATTGAACTGCGTTTTCCTAACGCTACTTTTTCTTCACACTTTCTGGTTTACATCACCATTTCTTCAACAACAAAAAATAATAAATAAATAAATAAAACACATATTCAGCTCTGTCTCTCTTCTAACATCTGTCTATACATACATACATGAATACATACATACATAATTTCATATAGATCTATCAGTATGTAAATCTATATCTATCTACATGTACATAATCATATATATAATTCATATATATACGAACGCTTCATGTTGCCCGAGCAGACCGTTGTATTGTGCTCTATCTCTCTCTCTAAGTCTGTCTCTGTCTCTCTCTCTCAGGAGTTTTACATGGCTGTTAAAAGCATCTACGATTCTGTACTTGTATGTGTTCGTGACAAAGGTATTTATTCAGACTTTTTTCAGTGTCCAAGAGGGGTTAAACAAGGTTGTATGCCAAGCACACAGCTGTTTTCCTTTTTCATCGGTGAATTGGCAGTGGAGTTATCAAAGAAGGGGAGACATGGAATACAAATGATACCTGGAGCAACAGATTTGCTCTTAATGCTATTTGCTGATGATGTTGTTCTCTTGTCTGACACACCCATAGGGTTACAAAATCAATTAAATGCCCTTAAGCAAGAAACAGACAGACTACAACAAACAGTGAATCTCGTTAAGACCAATATTATAGTTTTCCGCAATGGAGGTCATCTTTCGACTCTTGAAAAATGGTGCTGTGGTGATAGGGAAATAAAAGTAACCAATACATATAAATATTTAGGAATGTTATTCACAACAAAATTGAGTTTGACATCTGCGTGGGATGAAGCAAACAGAAAAGGGAAAAAAGGTGTAATCCAAATTATAAAATCACTCAGGAGACTGCGTTCGACTGACGCTTTCCTTTCGTTTGGGCGGGGCAAAGGCAGCTCATGAATAATGAATGCGTGCCGCGGCGCAGGCTGCCTGGCTTCAGCAATTTCTGCAAGTGGTTTATCTCTCTTTTCTAATCTCCGGTTTGACTCACTTGTATAAACAAAGTGAGTCTATGTTTTAACCCGGTGTTCGGTTGTCTGTGTGTGTGTGTGTGTGTGTGTGTGTGTGAGTATGTGTGTGTGTGTGTCCATGGTAAACTTTGACATTGCCATTTTCTCTGGAAATACTGTTGCATATTGCATTGCAAATAATTTGTATTTGTGGTTTAGGGCCACAACGGAAGTTGATTTTATATTAATCTTCCCACAATGCCCTTTTTTGTTTTACACTCACTCAAGGGTTGGAGTCAGAAAAAGAAAGTAAAATAAATGTTGGAACTTTCACTGAACGTTTCCTGTGCTGTTCGTAAGTGCGATACTTTTCTGCACAAATACTTTGTCTGCCAATACCAAATTTGGCTTAAACATAGTATGAAAGAATCTTCACAGTCATACCAATAACAGGTTGTAACTCTCCCGAATTAAGCCGTATTTCGTAATCATTATCGGTTTATTTCGTTGAAGTTCGCTCCGAAATCCGAAAATTCTAAAAACCACCTTTCCACTGACTAAAGCCTGCTAGAAGGTAGGTCGTGTTCGTAGACGACGACCTTGTATTTCTTATTCGCAATTAAAAGGAACGAAATACAAATTCTAGTCAGAACACATACAGTGATACTAACAGCATCATCGATTTGTTTACTGCATATAAATATTCCAAAGTGGACACTGAATTACCTGGAATGAACATAAAAGAAAAAAATTGAATCAACTGTTTCTTTCAGCCTTTTGTAGACTGGTTCCTCAGTGCAGATCTAAAGGTCTACGGTGTGTGGCGATGGGCTTGAAGTGATGGCAACGTCTCTTTTACAGCCGAAATAAAATAATACTCGAGATATTGTAAAGCACACAAAAAAACATGACTTAAACGGCGTTATTACGTCCACTACAATTACATCTATTTGTGGCATGAAGAAAAAAACGTCAATATTGTTTTAAGTATTAAATTTAGTTGAATGACGTCAGATGTGCCCAGCAGTGTGGATAAGTCTACTTGCTTCGTGCATGGTTGATCCTGCTCACATGCCTTTTTTAATGATTATTATTTTCTTCCAAGCTTATTTCAGATATCATATTTAATACAGAGCACTTTTCAACGATTTGTTTAAATCCCCTTTTTTCTCCTCATAATTCCTTTACTGGATAAAGCGCCAAGCACAAGTAAGTCTTGAAGACTTTGCCTCTTGTTTTTTTTCTTCATGTGCAACACATTTGGACTTCAATTTCACAGATAAAGGAGCAATCTTAACACAAAGTACATTTTTGTAGTGGTTTTAGAGGTAAGTTAGGGACAAAGTATTAGTGGTGGTAGTGGTAGTACAATAGGGAGAAAGCGAGCTTTGAAGTTTATAACAGTCCCCTCACTTCATTGTTTCATAACATAGTTAGGTAAAAACTGATTCACAATCCAACGCTTCGTCATCCAACGTATGTATTCGCCAGATTTTCTTTTAATTTTTAAGTTGAAAATTTTGTGGAATTGCCTATTTGCTTCATGAATGAATTTGTGAATGGTATTTGTTTTGGTGCAAGTGTCACTTCATTCCATATGATAGTAACTCTTATTGAAACTGTATGTGGGGATGCATTGAGGTGCAGAGAAGAACTGATCCCAAGACACCAGTATGGCCGTTGAAAAGCGTACATGTCTCATCAAGATCTCCACGTATCCTTCCGCCAATGAGGGAAAATAATATTGAATAAGTTTAAAAGATTGTGTCATGTGTCTGCATTCTTGTAAAAGCTTTGTGGCTCTTCTCTGCACTGTGGAATAATGACGAACATTATTACCAATCAAAATAATAGGCCATATTGAGTGCGGAGTGTAACTGCCGGAAGTACAAGAGGGCTGATGGTATGTTAGTAACTGTAGCAACATAACGACTGAATGCAAAACGTCTGGAACCATCTGTGTGTGTACTTGTATACTTTCGTGTTTATGTATGCGAGCCTAGCAAGTGCAGTTGTATCAAAACACGAAATGCAACTTCTGAATTCAGCACTGCAAAGATTGCTTATGCAATCCAGCCCACGTGAACCAACATGCACATTTTTACAATCAGATTTTACGCTTTGACTGCTCCGGATTTAAACGACACTACTGTCCTATGCTGTATCGTTTACTGCTGTGTCGGTTTACTGCCATTACTTCACAGAACAACGTCAACACTAAGCCATGGCTGTGTCGGTTTCATGCCGTCACTTCACCGAACGTCAACACTGAGCCATGGCTGTGTCGGTTTAACTGCCGTCACTTCAATGAACAACGTCAGCACTGCGCCATGGCTGTGTCGGTTTAACTGCCGTCACTTCACTGAACAACGTCAACACTGAGCCATGGCTGTGTCGGTTTAACTGCCGTCACTTCAATGAACAACGTCAACACTGAGCCATGGCTGTGTCGGTTTACTGCTGTCACTTTTTTCACTGAACAACGTCAGCACTGCGCCATGGCTCTGTCGGTTTAACTGCCGTCACTTCAATGAACAACGTCAGCACTGCGCCATGGCTGTGTCGGTTTAACTGCCGTCACTTCAATGAACAACGTCAACACTGAGCCATCGCTGTGTCGGTTAACTGCCGTCACTTCACTGAACAACGTCAGCACTGCGCCATGGCTGTGTCGGTTTAACTGCCGTCACTTCAATGAACAACGTCAGCACTGCGCCATGGCTGTGTCGGTTTAACTGCCGTCACTTCAATGAACAACGTCAACACTGAGCCATGGCTGTGTCGGTTTACTGCTGTCACTTTTTTCACTGAACAACGTCAGCACTGCGCCATGGCTGTGTCGGTTTAACTGCCGTCACTTCAATGAACAACGTCAGCACTGCGCCATGGCTGTGTCGGTTTAACTGCCGTCACTTCAATGAACAACGTCAACACTGAGCCATCGCTGTGTCGGTTAACTGCCGTCACTTCACTGAACAACGTCAACACTGAGCCATGGCTGTGTCGGTTTAACTGCCGTCACTTCAATGAACAACGTCAACACTGAGCCATGGCTGTGTCGGTTAACTGCCGTCACTTCACTGAACAACGTCAACACTGAGCCACCGCAGTCCACATGAAGCGTGGACGGTACGTGTGTGTGTTGTGTTTCTGATGACGGTACTGTTCTCTGTGGAAAACTGTGTTTCTGGCACTGAATGCCACCAAAGGAAGACGTACGTTTAAAGTCTTGAACCCCACCTCTCCCCCAGCACCACCCCTCTCTCCCACCAAGCCCCAGTGATCCGTCAAGCAAGGCACAAACACCATCATCACCATTCAGTGTATGGCCGTTCT
>NC_134881.1:22963595-23001095 GCF_041734735.1 Babylonia areolata
CGATACCCGTCGCACCTGGTGGATTAAGGGTGGAGATTTTTCCCGATCTCCCAGGTCAACATGTGTGCAGACCTGTTGCTGGCTGAACCCTCCTTCGAGTGCAGACGCACGCAGATGATCAAATACGCACGTTCAAAAATCCTGTAATCTATGTCAGCGTTCGGTGGGTTATGAAGACAAGAACAAACCCAGCATGCACACATCTGGAAATGGACTCAGTGGCCCGATGACTGTAAGGGGTTGTGGGGCCTGTTACCTTGTAACTTTTTAAGGCACCAGGTGGCGGGTCTAAATGTTCCACCAAAGGTCACTTTCTTTCGTCATCAGCTCTTCCGGTTGTTGTCATTGTGTGCGTATCTGATGGTTTAGGTGAAGAGTTTTGTGTTCTCTTGATTTTGTCAGCGACATTATCTCATTGTAAGTACCACCACCCTCTGTCTCTCTCTGTCTCTGACTCTCTTGCCTCCCTGTTTCATAGTCTCAATCTCTCTCTTTGTCGGACTCCTCCCCATCTCTTTATCTCTGTCTTCCTCTCTCGGTCACTTGCTCACTTACCTTATTGTGACACTATTATCAGAGAGTGTGTAACCCAGCAGGTATGCTGATTGTTCACTGTTGCATTTTTTGACAAATTTTGCTGTTGTGTTTTTAACCAATTTCAGCTGTTGGTGTGTTTTTAACAGTTGATTTTAGAATTATGTATATTGCGAACAAATGTGGGTACACTGTATAAAAATCAGCATTTGACAATTATTCAATTTTTACTCTTTGATTGACCTACATGGACACCAGTATCGTCGATATAATACTTTTGACTCTTTTCGTATTGTTGCCTGTTACCGTGTGTCATATTTCGTTTTGAAGTTCCCTATATAGCTGCACTGATGTTTGAGGGAGAATTACGATCACGACATTGTCTATTCGCTCAGGCCTTTTGGGTGTAGAGATCGGAGTTATCGTTCACGACAGTGCCTCGCTGTCATCGTTGGGGTGTAGTCACCTGTCCAGCACCTCAAGTGCTTTGAGTTCAAAGCTGGAACTGAGAGAAGGGAGTGAGAGTGGTGAGGGTCTCAGTTCTCAGTGTCTTCCCTGCCAACCCCGTGGCTCGCAATGTGTGACGGTCTGTCACCCGCTGTGGGATCAGGGTTTATGTTTGTGCACATGCAAGGCTGAGACATTCCTAACCACAGTTCAGCAGAGTTCTTAATTAAATGGAGATGGTCAAATGAATAATAGTGTGGTTGTCAGTATCCTCTCAGTCCCAATTCTCCCTGGATCCGTGCGAAGACCCTTCCTCTGTCTGCTTCTGCGGGTTTTCTTCGTCATGGCTTAAATGTTCCACTGACAGCCGCTAAACTGTTGTCAGAAATGTTCCGCCTCGCAGGTGCAGCACAAAATTCTCCATAGCTTCTTGTTTTGTTTTTTTTAACTGGATCAACAACACCCACACATACTGATATTTTAAAATGGTATTCAATTTATGTATGTACATATGTTTTTGGAAGAAAATGCCCCTCACATAATGGTGGCTGCCCAGATGTCAGTACCTAACATCAACACAAATACACTAAGATAATATATCAAAACAAACAGGGCTGACTCATTGATGTTTATTTGTACTGAGTTTCATTGAATCGATCCGACAGCGAGTCTGTAATGCAGAGAGCAGACTCCTAGTTCCGAAAACTTCAGATCTGCAGGTTAAACAAAGCCAGAAGAGGCTGGAACCTGAAACAAAATCATCACAACCTGTCAGCTGACTGCAGGCGGACTGAGAGATTGTCAGTCGTACATGGTTCGGCGTTCTCCACATTAATACCTTTCCACACTGTGT
Source organism: Babylonia areolata (assembly GCF_041734735.1). NCBI lineage: Eukaryota > Metazoa > Mollusca > Gastropoda > Neogastropoda > Buccinidae > Babylonia > Babylonia areolata. The sequence goes on from NC_134881.1 coordinate 22,965,430, forward strand.
ATCATGAAATAAACAACAAAAAACAGCAAAAACAGCAGCAAAAAGATTGATTTATTAAAGGAAATAAAGACAGATAGATACATGAATAAGTAGACGGAAAAGGGTTTCTTTGTTTGGATTACCATTGTCAAAAATGACATGACCTGAAATATTTTCATATCTATTTGTAAAAAAATGAAAATGATAATAAAAAAAAGTATAAAAAAACAAACTTTTTTCTCACGATAACAGAGGAATACTATAGGCCTATATCCTGTTTAAATGAGTTATGTTTGCAGATAAAAATGAGTTATGTATGCAGATAAAGAAATACTGTTAATCATCTTCAGTGTGTGATAGTTTGTTTCGATGCTTCATGCATACATGTGCAAACATGTCACACAACAAACTGAATGTCTGGAATGCATCAGTATAACTTTGTGAATGCAGTGGAGGGCTGGGGCTGGAGGAATTACAGACGTGCAATTCATGTGTAATTTTTGTGAATCGATTTTGTTGGTTGGTTTTGGTTGGATTCAAAATGTCTTTCTCTATTTGTATGTTCCCCTTTTTTTTTCTTCTTTTTTTTAAGAGACCACATTGTGGCATTTACGTTTCAATGATGGCCGACAGAGCAGCGACCACACCCACTATCCTGCCGTCTCCCTCCGCCCCTATCCACCAGCCCCTGACACACACACACAGTAAGTGATCTAGAGGCACCATTCATAAATTTCAGTTTTACTCTCTTTTTGATTCATCCAAAGGACCGGAACGTAAATTATGGCGGGTACGCCACAAATTTCTTCCCCTCTACTAAACTTCGAGTGGTGATCTGGCCGCTAGTCATTCGGATGAGACGGTAGACCGAGGCCCCGTGTGCAGCATGCACTGAGCGCACGTAAAATAACCCACGGCAACAAAAGTGTTGTCTCTGGGAAAACTCTGATGAAGAAAAATCAATCATACATGTGTGCGCGTGCGGGTGACTGAAGTTTGACTGAATGACACAGGGTATGATTGAGCCCCTAAAGGTAGCTGTCAGTCGGTCCTATTCAGGTAGGCAGTCTGTTGAGCGATCTGATTTCGTGTCAGTAAAGCGCTTAAAGGTTGGTTGGTCTCTGACCGAAGATATTTGTATTTCTCTTTTCGTCACAACAGATTCCTATGTGTGAAATTCGGGCTGCTCTCCCCAGGTAGAGCGCGTCGCTACACTGAGAGCGCCACCCCCCCTTTTTATTATAATTTTTTCCTGCGTGCAGTTTTATTTGTTTTTCCTATCGAAATGGATTTTTCTACAGAATTCTGCCAGGGACAACCGTTTTGTTGCCGTGGGTTCTTTTGCGTGCGCTAAGTGCATGCTGCACACGGAACCTCGGTTTATCGTCTCATCCGAATGACTAGCGTCCAGACCACTACTCAAGGTCTAGTGGAGGGGTAGAAAATATTGGCGACTGTACCGTGATTCGAACCACTGCGCTCAGATTATCTCGCTTCCTAGTAGGACATGTTACTTCTAGGCCATCACTCCACTTTGTTTGTACGAGGGGTGGGGGCTGGGGTGTGTGTGTGTGTGGGGGGGGGGGGTGTTAGGGGGGAGGTTATGTACCCGAAAAGAGAAAACCTACAGGAACAACAGACTCATGGTGTATATCATGTAATAGATCAACATATCAAAGCTTTTGTATCAACGTTAATCCATACCCATAAACCTTTCTGTCCAGGAAGTCAAAATGTGGGGTAACGGCGATGGCCCTCCCGCTGTAAACATGGCTTTGTCACAGCTTGATTTTCGTACTTTTTTCTATTATAATTTTTGCCAGGGGGAATCATTCTGTGAAGAAAAAATGTAAAGGCTGTCACATTTCTTTGACAAGCAGTATTCATGCAGGACAACAGTCTCAAGATCGTTGAAAAAATTTGGGTTTGAGATTATTCACTGACCTCTGTTAATTCAGAGAAGGTGTTTCAGTTAATTAAGATCAACGACCGAGGAGAATCAAGATTTACCAATTATGAAACAGAGAATACAATGACTATTTCATCGGGGAGTGTCACTTTCATTCTACATGATCACCATGGCGTTGTGAATCATTGTGGCCGTCGGTTCTCTCAAAACTTGAATGATGAACAAACGGTTCAATGGAACACATGCATAGATGCTCCATAGATTTGTCGGAGGAAGATCAAATCGCGTTTGTGACATTGTTAACTAGAGACCACATGTGGGTGTTTCTGTCTGATCCCAAAACAAGGCAACAGTCAGCAGTCTGCGTCTTCCCAGGTGAGAATCCACCGGTCAAATTTAAAAGATCAAGAAGTGCAAAAACAACAGCAAGAGAGCAAGAGAGGCAAGGCCTTCAAGACTCACTTGTGATACACTTAAAAAAATCTAATCGTTAAATGTGTTCTGTATTTGTTATTATAAAGCTTCGGGTTAAAAAAAAAAAAAAAGTCCTGACGGCAGATTCGAACTCCACGTGTTCGGGTGAGAAGAAACTGTCTTACCCAATACACAATCGTGGCTCATTAACTGACGTTCAAAAATTTAACATTTAAACATGCTTTTTTTAAGGGCGATAAATCGATTGCGGTATTTGCAGTGAGATTGCTGTTTAAATCATATTATTCTGGTGTATCTTGGGCATTAAACAAATCTGTAAGGGCAATCAAAAATTCTTTTTAAGTCCGCGGTAAAGGAGACGTGGCTATCACTGAAATCACTCTGCAACATTTAGCCGTTTTCTCTGGATCTAGATAGATGTACAAGTTTAGTTACACACGCCGGGAATGTACAACACGGTCGAATCAATTTCTCTTTTATGTTTATATATTGTTTTAAAGTTGATATGAAAATTGAGTATTTTGTTAAACTAATAACATGTAGAACCAAGTACAAGTACTTCTAAACGTCGTATGAAGTGAAAAGGACTTCATTTTGAGAAAAGTCAAGACTGGAAATTTTTACGTTTCATCAAGGGTATTAACTCTCATGGTTTATTATTTTCAACTGTGAATTCCGACTGATTTTGTTGATATTTTTATGGCAGTTTGAGGCATAATCCAGTAAGTGATGAGGCGTTCACAAACCCTTTTCTGAATAAATATTTAACGGTCTCCTTCTCCAACTTTCCATCACATGTTATCATGTATTGTCGATTGAATATAGGATTGAACGGGCAGGTCAACAACTTGGAACAAAATGGCGTCCTTCGCGAGGAATATGAGCACGCGCTTTGAATATGTATAAATATGTGTAGGCAACTGATTTTTTGCCCATGACCTTCAGGGCTCAGCCAATAGATCTATAAAGTCCACTCCTAGTATTGATTTTAGCATTTTCCGAAAAAGACCACTTGGGCGAATGAACCTAGTGAAAGCCCTGTACACTGAGAGTAAAACAAAGAAGTTTTTTTATGTATTGAGTATAATTTCAAAATGTAATGTTTAAGATGAGAAAGATCAGTTTAAAGCAAATTAACCCCCCTAGCATTAATTACAGATTAATTTCCCTTTTTTACTATCTGCACCAAAGACATGCACCAGAAATATAACTTCCATGCTTTGCAAAAGAAGTTCCTGTCTGAACAAAAAATGATAAAAAAATGACTGCTCTTGTTGTTGTGTCGAATATCAGATCAAAGTGCCAAGTTTAGAGACAAATAAAATAAAATAAATAAATATAACAGTAAATACAGTCTGCATATAATTTGCTTCTTTTTATATTCTTTTTTTTTTTTTTTTTGGTGCCCATCCCAGAGATGTAATATTGTTTTAAACAAGATGACTGGAAATAACTGAATTTTTCCCATTTTTATGCCAAATTTGGTGTCAACTGACAAAGTATTTGCAGAGAAAGTGGCAATGTTAAAGTTTACCACAGACACACTGACACACACACACACACACACACAACCGAACACCGTGTTAAAACATTGACTCTTTGTTTACAGAAGTGAGTCAAAAATGGTGGCGTGTTTCTTTACAAAATCCGTGTGTCCACCATACCACTTCAGGACGGAAAGACAATGACCTCTGACTTGTATCTCAACCACTACCTCCCTAAAGTATTTGAGGCATGGTGCAGACAGCTTCCCCGCATTGGAACCAGGGGTCTCCTGCTGCCTCATGGCAGTGCCAGTGCACACACTGCAGCAACAACTTTTCACTGTCTGACAGAAAACAGAGTAAAGATGGTGGTCATGCATTCTGCATATCTCTCCCCCCACCCCCACCCCCCAATTTGTCCCCTACCGATTGATTCCTGTTCTCTTTGGACAAGCGACAGCTATTGAGAGGAAGGCAGATTCAGTGTTTTACGAGCGTTCTTTGAGGGCATTAATAATAATTATTATTATTGTAATGATAACCATCATCACCACATCATAATAAAGTAAGAATGAAAAAACAAAAGGATATTGATGATAGACAAAGGCATATAGAATTGATGATAAAACAAAAGGATATTGATGATAGACAAAGGCATATAGAATTGATGATAGAGTCACTGAGTCACTCACTTTGAGCAGAGACGGTTGCAGACGCCAAAAATATCATACACGGTGAAGGTCATTTTGCAGGCGGCCAAACACATCTTCTCCGACGCGCGATACCCGACCTGTTTGACGATCTTCATCAAAATGCCCTTGACGGTGTCCGCGCCTACACCTGGACATCAACAGAAATGAACAATCAAAAGTAAGAAGAAATTGGTGAGCGATGACGACGATTCAGATGATGGTGATGGTGACGTTGACCATGACATCGACCATGGCAGTGGTGGTGGTAGTGTAGGTTATTCTTGTTATTCTGGTTGCTTATAGTCCAGCCGACCGCAGAGGGCCAGATCAGGACTGTCAAACCATACAAATGCTCAACCGCGTCAACACAAAACTCACATATGCAAAAAAAAAACACACAAAAAAAACAACAAAAAAACACACACACAAACCCACAAAACACAGTTGATGACACAGTATCCCAACCATTTAGCTCCTTATGGGAAATAAGACTAGACCATGCTGAGGACGCCAGCCGTTCCGCTTAATTTATCATTCCCAGATTACAAAAACTCGTAAAAAAGGAAAACAACAACAACAATACTTCAAAGCTAAACAAAAGAAATACATTGAAAAGGCCATATAGGCAAATGACACTGAAGAATGGGCAGTTAGTGCCCATCACAGTGTTTACATCTCATCGTCAGGGCAAAACAGCACAGATAGTACATCATAGACTAGGGAGAAGAGAAAAAAAAAGGAGGTAGTGTAGATGGTCGTCGTGGTGCATCGTGGTAGTAGTGGTGATGGTGATTGTGATAGTGGGTGGTGGTGGTGTTAGTGGATGATGGTTGAGTTGGTGGTGGTAATGTGTGTTGGTGGGGGATAGTGGTGGTGTCGACAAGGAAAACAGCGAAGACTGTGATGATGTTCATGACTATCTCAACCACCACCACACACCAAAATGACGACTTCGACGTGACGATGACAATGATGCAGCAGTTGAAGAACAAAAGAACAAAAAATGTTTGCGGAAGTGTTTGATGTTGTTTTCAATTCTATGCACAGGGAAATGAAACAGAAATAGAATGCATAAATGCTTTATCGCACAGCATACAATATGTGTTTATAACACAATCACGCTCAACCTCGTCAACTGACTCTCTCAGACTTTGGTCGTATTCGCAGACCAATTCTGAGTTTAGCTCTCAGACAATTATCAAATTCATTACGGGCCCAGTATTGTTCCAACGTCAAGTGCATATGCTTTAGTAACCTGACAATTAAGCATATATTTTTTGACTGTAGCTTGATGAAGCCTTATGTACACGAAAGTGTGTCTTCACAAGTGACTGAGAACGTTGATGTTTTTGACTTTTTGCTATCATTATCAGTTGTTTCGCTTGTCAGTTTAACGACTTCTCTTTTACGAATTCCTTTAAGTAATCTCCTGTAATTGTATTTAGAAATGTTTTCAGATTTCACCCTCATTTCACCCTCATTTGCCCAGTTTCCCCCAACCCTCCATTCATTCACATCTCCCACCCCTTCTAACCGATAATACTCAAATGTATTCATAAATATTTTAACAAAATGTCTTCAGTCACCGATATTTGTGACGGGACATTAAATAAAAATTCCTCCTACTCCTCCACACATAGTCAAGCACAGCTGACGCAAAGGAAGTGGACCTGCCACAACTGAACTTATTGCTGAGGGAAAAGGTGAGTTTTGAGACTGACGAGATTTAGAAGATGCAAGGGAGTCAGACTGACGCAGGTCATCAGGGAGCTTGTTCCACGTCTTTGGCGATTGAAAAGAAAACGATCTGTGTCCATAGGTCTTACTTCTGACGTGAGGTATCCTGAGGTCGAGTATCAGAGGAAGAACGGAGCTGGCGAGACAGAGTATAGATATGAACGAGTTCAGAAAGATACTTGGGGCCAGATCCGTTGACTGCAGAAAAGGTCAGAGTGGATAGCTTATAGTTTGTTCGATTAGAAACAAGCAACCAATGGAGAGACTGAAGTAGAGGAGAAACATGGTCAAATTTAGAAGCTCTGCAAATGAGTCTGGCAACGTTATTCTGTATTCGTTGAAGTCTGTCTAATAGATATTTATAATATATATATATAAAAAACGGAGTATGGCTGGCTACATGGCGGGGTCAAAACGATCATGCACGTAAAAGCCCACTCGTGTTCACACAAGTGACATTTGCAGCCCACGAAAGAAGAAGACGAGATATATACCGCTATAGTTCACACGGTAATTTGCATCTTTGAACTCAACTGTTTCTCATTAACAGGTGCTATGGAGAAGGTGTGATAATGGAGCCAGTTGAATGCAGAGTGGTCATCAAGTTTCTGTAGTTAAGAGGCCGCGCACCAAGTGAAAATTAATGTTCGATGAAATGAAAGAGACTTACAGGGAGGATGTCCCTTTGTATGACCTGGTCAAGCACCGGCATCGTCAGCTAAAGTGTGGTCGGACATCGTTGGAAACAGCTCCCATTCCCGGGCCACCACACCCCGCCATTGATAAAAACTCCATCCGGCAAGTGGAGACCGCCATTTTGGAGGATCACTGCATAACTGTTCGCCAACTGGCCCAAGATGTCAAGATCAGTGTGTGGTCTGTGGAAAAAAATCATCCATGATCATTTGCACATACGGAAGTTGTCTGCACGATGGATTTCCCCCGTTGCTCACACCTTTCCAGAAGCAGGAACGTAGTCACGTGTTCCCAGGCTGTTTCGTCCACGTACCAAGAAAACCAGAAGGACTTCTTTGACAGACTAATCACGCAGGGCGAAACATGGATCCTTCACCAGAAACTAAAACCTAGTTGAAGCAATGGAAACATACTGACTCACCGCCTCCGAAGAAGGCACGTGTCCAACTCTCAGCGGGCAAGGTCATGCTCACGGTCTTTTGGGACAAGCGCCGAGTAGTATTGATGGATTTCCTGGCAAAGGGTACCACAATTACCGGGACATGCAACGCTTCATTACTGCATAAATTTCGGGAGGCCATCAAAACCGAGAGTGGTATGCTGACCAAAGGCGTCTGCCTCTTGCAAGACTATGCCCCGGTTCAGAACTTGCGTGTTGCCCAGACGGAAGCACGGTCCTGCGGCTATGAAATCCTTCCTCGCCACCCACACTCTCCCGACCTCACACCACCTGATTTCCACCTCTTTCCAATCATGAAATCATTTTTGAAGGGCAAGCACTTCCCAGACAATGAAACGCTCATTTCGGAGGTCAAGTCGCGGCATCTGGCGCAACCTGCATACTTCTACAAGCAAGGTCTTCCCAGCTGCATAAAGCGATTGGAGAAGTGTGTCACCCTTGATGGTACCTATGTAGAAAAAGACTAAAACTGTGCCAAGTGTCCTTCCTCTCAGTACATGGGAAGTGGGTCAGGATAAATCTGTAATGGACATCCTTCGTTGATTATGTTCTCACTTGGGCTTCAATGATACTTCGACATACCATGCAGGCGTTCTAATATCTATCTGCACTGCTTTGTGAACTAACACGATCACGAATGGCACGGTACATTTCTTTTACTCAAAGAGTGGGGTGAGCGGTTACTAAGTCTTTTACCCTATGTACAGTTTTAACATGGTGGGGGTGTATACCAGATAGACACTGGGCGGTTGCAAGGCAGTTTACAGTATCAAACGAACAAGTACCGTTACTCCCAGTGAGACAAAGGCACACACAAACTTCCAGCCATCAGCTTGTTTACAGTTCGGTTTGGAGTGGTAGCCTGCTGGTACTGGGCCCGACTAGAAAGCGAGCGTTTACCGGTGGAGTCTGCCAGACCGGGATTTGTACAGTCTTTAGAAAGATATAGGCCCATAAAGTTCCCTTATTGCGCCCTTCATTTGACAAGTCTAAAACACAGCAACACTGACGGAGGGGAAAATGCAAACCTATGTAGTTTTTATTCAGGACAGGACAATGGCTAGAATATCTTACCCACACAGTGCGGACAGGTTAGATTCAATAAATGTGACTCAGTCTGGTCTGTTAAATAAAGCACTGCATAACACATGTTACGACACAACACAACACAGCTCAAAAATACACCGCAGTTCGACACGACGCATCAAAACATAATACATCGGAACTCAAAATGGCAACATGACACAATAAGACAAAACTAAAAGACCACAACACAAAATAACACAACTCGAAACACAAAACAACAACACAAAGCACCAAAACTCAAGATAGAAACACAACGCAAGACAGCAAAACACAACAACAAAAACAATACAACACAACACGGTACAACACAACACAGCAGCACAACACAACAGCTCAGTACAGCACAACGCAATACAAAACATGCACCACAGCACAGCACAACAAGCCACCACACCAGACTACACACAAACACTATTCACCAGGCAGTCCAATTAAATCCATCACGCCCCGTTCCTCCTTGGTCATGGAGAAAGCCAGAGGCAGCAGCACCAGCAGAACCAGAACACACTTCATGGTGACTGCAGTCTGAAAACATGGATCATCATCATCATCGACGTCGTCGCCGTCGCCGTCATTATCATCGATGGGCGCAATAGCCCAGTGGTTAAAGTGTGGGCCCCGGTTCGATCTCGGTAATGGCGCCAGGTGGGTAAAGGGTGGAGTTTTTGTCCCCTATCTCCCATGTCAACATTATGTGTTGACCTGCTAAGTGCCTGAACTCCCTTCGTGTGTATACGCACGTTAAAGCTCTTGTAATCCATGTCAGCGTTTGGTGGGTTGTGAAAAGCAGAACATACCCAGGATGCATACACCCGAAAACGAATGTAGCTGCCTACATGGCGGGGTAAATAAACTAAACGGTCACACATAAAAAAGGTTACACATGTGTGTGTGTGTGTGTGTGTGTGTGTGTGTGTGTGCTCGACTGAAAACTGATCGAATGACACAGGAAATGACTGATAGGCGCCCAATGACTCCGTGTTTGTAAAGAACTTAGAGCTTGGTCTCCGAACGAGGACAGGTGTATCCATAGTCTAAAAACATGATTCATCATCATCATGATTATCACCATTGTAGACTAAGAATTGTCAGCTTAATGTTTCGTTTTGGAGACAAGATATCATAGAACCAAACATACTGAATGAAACTTAAGGAACTGAAAAACAAACAAGCAAAGAAATAGCAAGGTAAAAAGAAAAGGAAACCAAATGACGGAAACCACACACACACACACACACACACGCGCGCGCACGCGCGCAGAGAGAGAGAGAGAAAAAAACACACACACACGCGCGCGCGCGCAGAGAGAGAGAAAGAGAGAAACACACACACACACATACATACACACACACACACACACACACATACACACACACATACACACACACACACACACACATACACACACACATACACACACACACACACAAACACACACACCCCACCAAGGGCCTAGGGTAACTGTCATTCATGATGTCTGTTGTGTAGTAGTCAGTATCGTAGGCTTTTATGCTCTACTATTTCCATGTCATAGGATCACCCGAGTCTTGAGACCTCAATATCCCTGGATGGAATCATAGCAAATGGCCATTTATGGGAGCTGGGGTCGTTCTTGGTGCTCTTCGTGAGAAGATTGGAAGATTCCTTTTGCCTGTCGTGCCATCAGTGATCTGGCCCATTTCTCGACAGATCTGTTTTACGGCGTCTTATGTAGATTTTCCGTTGGTTTTTTTCCTCAACCACAAAATGAGTATAATCAACATAAATGTGAAGAATGTCCTCCTGTGCGAGTCCGAAGCTTGGAGACTAGCAAAGTCGAAAACTGACAAACTCCAAACTTGCATCAAGGGATGTCTATAGGACGAATTATGGGCATAAGACGGTCATTGACAATACACGGAAAAGGTGCATTGAGGATGAAACGAATGTAGCCAAATGAATATGGGTCCAAGTGAAGATTCAGCCACTAATAGAGTTCACTGGAGGAGTGCTGTATGCTACCCAACGAGTTCTGAATAATAAGTTCAAACGTAATGAATGTAAAAACTAAAACTTAAAAAAATCATAACAATACTCACAGGAGGACGGTGGAGCGCTGTAGTACGCTGGACGCAAAGGGCTGTCGAACTCCTTTCTGCATCTTCAAGTTGCAGTCCCCAGTTTTTGTAGAAGTTATCATACACACGCGCACGCTCAGACACACACACGCGCGCACGCGCGCGGGCAGCTACACACAAGCTCACGCACACACAATCGCAAACAAGCGCACGCATACACACCATCGAGGAAAAAACAAGAAGAGGTCACTAGAACGCTCCTGTGTGTTTGACTGGTCAGGGCACAGCGAAGTGTAAGGGGATAGGCTCCGCCCCATTCAAGGCACAGTGACTGACACCTCTTTTGCTCTCCTACATGTAACCCCTCCTCAACCGCTCTCTAACCCACCCCCATCCTCGCAGAATGCTGAAAACTACGTCACTTGAACAGACACTCCAGCAGTTTAGTGAACTTATCACTGGGTCCAAAACCTGGTTGGTCGTGGGGTCACTGCACTGCTGAACGCTTCACCAACATTCTCCATGTCTGATAGTTGTGGGATAGGGCTTGAGTTTCGGCAAAGCTCTTTTCTGTCCAGACGCTGTCTGTGTTGTTTCCTTTTCCCCTAAACTCTTGGAGAGCCTGTCGAATCTTGTCACATGGCCATAGGATACCATTTTCTTTTCTTTTTTTCACTGTGGTCAGGGGGTTCTCATACCAACCAACGTGTTGCCTGATGGTCTTTCTTCTTCATTTGTAATGTTGTCTTTGTTGGCGATGGCAAGGAGTCTCCTGAAACATCTCATTTCCACTACTTGGATCCTTCTCCTGCAAGAAAACACAAGTGAACCAGCGCATGTAGGACCTTCAGCACTGTTCTGAGTCTGATGTTCTTGTCTCTGCATATGGGCGTCATGTACTGTTGCAATCTGTGCAGCTCTTGCCAATATTTCGGTCTTGGACCTTTCCTCACTGATGATGGCACCAGCGTATTAAAACTGCTTGACTGTTTACAGCTGTGACCACTCACATTGACCCTGGTATTGACTGGGTCTTTTCTGTATTTCACCAGCCTCATCTTCTCTACGCTGATCTCCATTCCAAACTTGATGGATGTTTCGTCCAAACGGTTTACCAGTTTTGCTCGTTCTTCCTCAGCGAATCGAAGATTTGTGATGATACACCCTCCGATATTGATAGTTCCATAGTGCACTTCAACGGCATCAGGAAGAAAGGGGTTGAAGAGTGCAGGAGATATCTGACAGCCTTGTTGGACCCCATCTGAAGTGTAGAACCAGTCACCAACAGTTCCTTGAACGCGGACTGCTGGCTTTTGCGTACAGCTGTTTGATGGTGTTGATCATCTTTTGGCCCTTGTGCTTCGTCATGGTTGCCCACAACGCATCACGCCACACTCGGTCAAATGCCTTCTTAAAGTCGACGAAGACATGGAAGTGTTTTGTTGATGCTGTCGACATTTTTCGCACAGCACATGAAGGTTGGAAATCCGTTCAGTGGCGCTTCTCTCATTGCGGAATGCAGCTTCTTTTTTCTGCAGTGACTTCTTCTGCCTTTGGTCCAAGTCTATTCAGGATTACTTTGCTTGCATTGCTGATCAGACTGATAGTTCTGTAATTTTGCCATGCATAGTTGTGAGTTGCCTTTCTTTGGTATAGCAATAATTAGTGACTTTGTCCATGATGTCGGCCATTCTCATGTCTGCCATAAGACATCTGTCGCTGCCTCTCCTCTCCTTTGTCAGTTCAGTTGGTATGTTGTCGATGCCTACTGCTTTCCCATTGTTACTTCTCTTATTGCTTCCCTCACTTGTTCGTGCAGTATTAGAAAGTCATCGTTGTTTGTTGGCCCCTGGCTTGAGAGTGCACCGTTGTCTCCATTTGTCTGATGGTTGTAAAGTTCTTTGCAATATTCCGTCCATCTGTTCACAATGTATTTTTCTTCTGTGGGGCGTTTTCCTTCTTTGTCTTTTATCGCGCTGACTCTGGGCCACCTTTGTTTTGTCATATCTTTCACAGCTTGGAATGCCTTTCCACTGTTGTTCTTGTTCAGACAGTCTTTTATTTTGTTGCACTGTTCTTCAGCCCTGTGCTCCTTGGCTTTCTTCATGTCTTGTCTGATCTTGCAAAAATTCCATTGTAAGACTGACAGACTCCCACATGTTTGCTGCAACTTCTTCTTACTCACATAAATCGTAGAAACAATATCATTTAGGTGATGTAATATCCAGAAAAAAAGGATAATGATGAAGAAAGAAGGACATAACATTATCGAACACAAGAAGGCTGATGAGCTGCGAAGCTGTAGTTTCACAGGTTGAAGATCTTCCGGTATCTTGGTTGAATATAAGAGAAGTTAGGTATGTTGATTCTTTGTTGACCTTGAAGTTGACGATGGCAGGTGTGTGTGTGTGTGTGTGTGTGTGTGTGTGTGTGTGTGTGTGTCTGTCTGTCTGTCTGTGTCTGCGTGTAACTGTGTCTGTGTCTGTCAGTGCGTGATTAGTGTGTGGTAATGTTAGGACAGGTGTTTGTGGTGTTTACTTGCACGTGACAATGGTAGGTGTGTGTGTGTGTATGTGCGTGTGTGTGTGTGTGTCTGTCTGTATGTCTGTCTGTGTCTTCGTGTGACTGTGTGTGTGTCTGTCAGTGCGTGTTTAGTGTGTGGCAATGTTAGGACAGGTGTTTGTTGTGTTTTCTTGCACGTGAGTGAACATCTGCAGGTTTTCATATTTTCTACTTTTAAAAGTTGCACAAAAGTACATACAGTTTACATTCTTAACAGTCTTCAAAACGGAGACGGTAAAAGATTTAAAACAAGCAAACATAAACAAACAATAATGATAATAATACTAATGTTGATGATGATAACACACATGTGTGCATCAGCCTTCAGCTGGTAAAGAACGAGTTCGAGACAGATGTTGTTCACATGTCATGGTTTTATCACTGTCTCCTATCACAACGCCCTCACCGTCCTCAGTGTCGGCGAGAAGAAAGGAAGGGGGTGCGGGGCGGGGGCGGGGGTGGGGGGAGACAATGCAGTGAAAAGAACACAGGCAATTGAGAGAGGGGTGGGGGGAGAGGTGGCGTAGGAAGGCAGGGAATGGGGTGTCGGGTGTGAAGGATATATCCATATGTATTTTAACAACTCCCACTTTCACTCGTATGGGCACGAGTGGGCTTTTATGTGTGTGACCGTTTTTACCCCGCCATGTAGGCAGCCATATTCCGTTTTCAAGGATGTACATGCTGGGTATATTCCTGTTTCCATAACCCACCGAACGCTTACATGGATTACAGGATCTTTGTTGTGCGTATTTAATCTACTGCTTGCATATACACACGAAGAGGGTTCAACCACAAGCAGGTCTGCACATATGTTGACCTGGAAGATCGGAAAAATCTCCACCCTTTACAGACAAGGCGCCGGTACCGAGATTTGAATCCGGGACTCTCAAATTGAAAATCCAACACTTGAACCACTCAGCTATTGCCCCCGTTAAACAGAACATACATCTCCGTGTGAGACGATTGGATGGTGGGGGAAACCGGGAAGAGCTGGTGGCAGGCGGGAGGGGGTGACAGGTGTGGGGAGGGGAGGCTGTTGTAGGGCTGAGGACAAGAGGACGAGTCACGTTCAGGAGGTTTGGGGCAGCGGGAGACTGTCTATGGATAAACTAAACGTGCATTTCTGACCAGTAAAAGTCAGTCCCAGCTGTCCGCCTTCTTTTGATGACAACATGCACTCAGGTTTTCTTGGCCTTTCTACCATTGTGTCTCACACACGCATTCAGACCCTCCAGCGGTTGGTTTAGTTAGTTAGTTGTGGCTTAACGCCATGTTGACTGTGAAGATTTTGACGGTGTTTTATGTTGTTGTTTTGGGGATTTCTTTTTAAGCATAAAAGACATCAGTTTAGATTTACTGAAATTCAGTCTGAAGGCAAATGAAATATTTGACACATTTAATCAAATTTCATGAAATTATTTTCATGGGTTGCATCCTTGAACAACTCCTTCAGAATTTTAGTAGAATAAAATTTCAAATTGCTAATCTATTAAGTCAGTGCATCTAATCTAAGCATGTTCCTCTCTCTCTCTCTCTCTCTCTCTCTCTCTCTCTGTGTGTGACTTCTGTAGGTGAGAGATTAAACATGGCACAGCATTTTTTTTTAATGGCCCAGTTGAAGTGGTTGAAACTCAAGTAATTGTAGCAAGAACGGTCACCAAGAATTTAGTCAGTCAAGTGTGCATGTGCTGCGCAAGTGTGAAAGAAATGATGGAACTAGGCTTGTGGAGAGCTGGGATAGGACGTTTTCGCCTAGCTACAGTGTCAAAGTTCATTTCGAAGCCAGCGCGAGCCTCGGGCATACAATATGTGAGAACTGTCACTGTCAGCGACATCCTGTGTTCCTGGGTATGCCTGCTGCTTCTGACCAGCTGTGTGTGCAGTGCAGGGCAAATACTTCAACATATGTTGTTCTTCCCTTCTTGTGTTGTATTGTATTGCTTTGTGTTGTATTACTCTTTGTCACGACAGATTTCTCTGTGTGAAAATGTCAAGACAGTGCGCGTGTGCCTCATGTAGAAGCAAAAGACAAACGTTTTTTTGAGTATTATGTTTCTGCGTGTTATTCTCTTCTGTGGTTGTGGGAGAAAGCTGGTTAATGTAGTTGCACGTGTGTGAGAAGTGACATGTGTTTGCAGCAAGTCGAAATATGATTAGAGACACACAGAGAGCAAACATGTCAGGGAGCAAAATGCACGGTTTTTGTGTGCTCCCTTCTGATTGGTCGGACTGGAGAGTCGGAAGTTGGGATGATGAGTAAGTGGTTCGACTTTGGTATGAGAGAGAGAGAGAGAGAGAGATGCGAGCATGAAATTTGTAGAGAATGCTGCAGGATGAAAGTAGGATGAATGCATCTGGAATTTGAAGTGCCAGGCAATTGAGCACCAGCGACCTTCCTTGTGTTATTTTCTTCAGCTGGCTCCCTCCTTAGGATTCAAAATGGAAGTTTTGGTTCTTCGTCTGAGCTTGTCTTTCATTGTTATGTATAGATCTAGAGTGATGTGATATTTTTCAAGTAGGTTAGGAATTGAACTGAATGAGAGAGCGTTAGGCGGGTGGTAAGAATGTGTTCATGATTATATTTGTTGTGGGAAAGGGGGTTCGTCATTTCAAAATATATAAATGTGCAAAAAAGGAAGATAAAAATGATTTCGTTATTGTCCTCGGTTGGAATTGGTAGCAGAAGGTGTGAGCCTGGGTATGTCTTCCATTTTATATGTTACAGAAATTTTATTCCTGACAAAACACAATGCAGTGTTTCCCCCACTGATATAGTAAATGGGTATATTTGGGTTTCTTGTAAACGAGTTCCTTTGTGGGGAATACATAGACGACTAAAATAATAAAGGAATGGAAATAATTGTACAAATGTTATAATATTTTTGAAACAGTTCAAGACAGAAATTGACAGACGGTGCTGAGTCAGTTTTCTGACTGGGGAGTAGGGGCTCAGTGGTAACAGGAAAACTGACGAAACAAAAATAGTGTTTCATTTTCTTGTCATTGTTTTATAATCGGCTTGCTCTGGGTAAGAGGACTTAATCTTTTTGTAATGGCAGTGGAGGAGGGAACTTCAGGTTGGTTATAATGGTATAATCATTGCTGAAAAGTTGGAAGTGAATTCTTTCATTGTTTGAATAATCGTTGGTATAAAGTTTAAGGAAATCAGTACTCAATAAATGAGAATGCTTGTGGATTTTTTTTATGTGACGACTTATGAAATAAATCTATTGTGATATATGAAAGATTAAATCGTTTTCGAATGTAGTCAAATTTCGGAGGTGGAAAACAAATTGCAAAGTATAAGGGAGATAATTCTTGTCAGAACCTTCTTTATGACGATGCGAGTCTGATATTGTGATTCTATGAGGTTTTTATGCATATTTGAATTGATGACAAAATGAAAGATTTTTGTTGAAAGGATATTTAGAAATATTCCTTTGAGAAAAAGTATTCTATATAAATGTTTTTTTATGTGTGAATATATTCTATTCCGGTTGTTTTCCATGTAAATGAATACATTCTATTTCAGTTGTTCCTTGTATAGTTTATAGATTAATTGGTAATGTCAGTCATAATGTTAATGTAAAAACTCAAAGTGTGGTTCGATTCTGATAGAAGAGAGAGGGGAGTTATGCAAGGGTGGAAATATGGGATCAACTAATGTTGCACTCACTCACTCTCTCCTCACATCAATAGCAGGGCCACATGGAGTGGTTTTTATAGAGTGTTTACTTTACAATACAGCACACAGTAAAAAGATCATCCTACACCTAAAGCAGCACCTATAAGCAGCACATAGTAAAAGTTCACCCTACACCTAAAGCAGCACACCTGGAACACAAACACACAACCAAAACCCAGGTCAGTAAAATCTCAAAATATCCTGACATCACTGACATGAAAGGCCTATACCCTCTCAGCACCTTTCATCACATGTCCACCAGTATGCACTACTCTCACACAAAGATCTGTGTGAGGTACAAGCTTCATCAAGCTTACCTGCCACCAGCAGTGACATACCAATTACCATACTGTGTACAAAACATATCACTGACCAATACAACCCTGTGTTCCAACTCATGTTACCCATCATTCAACTTAACTGTGTGCTACCATTACCAAACAAATCTCTTTGTCTTCACAAGGTATGCCACCGACACAAGTACATGAAAGGAAATCATTACTTCCAACATATCTGGTAAACAGCAATGTGCAACAACATAGCACTGACCCTCAATGCTCTCATAGTTTGCCAACTCACTAATCACATTACAATGTTCCTTCCCACTTTGTCTGAACAAAGTAAACCACTGACACAGAACACAACTCCTACACATGTTACCACAACTACCAATAACTCAAACATGTGTTCCACAACACTTGCTGCTACCCCCATGTGCACACACACATGAAAAACCCTCAGCACACACTGACAGTGTGTTAGCCCATAGATCTGTTCAGTCCACACTGAACCAACAGCACCTACTATATACAAAACAAGTAAGTAATACATCAAGAATACAGAACAAGATACCTGTAACAAAATAGAGGGGGGGGGGGGGGAGACTCAAAAGTTATAGGCAGTACTTCCCTCACTTAATGGGTAGCTTTCACACGTTAACCCCTTTTCTTTCCACAAGCCACAAGATCAACTTACACTGGCTGTCCACTGACATAAAACATAGTTTCCCAACACAACTAAGTTATCAACATAACATAAAACCATTACAAGTCATGTACTCACAGCCCAACAGGGATTTCCTTGTTCCTCACATCACTGATCAGTCAGTCATCCTGTGTCAGTCAGTTCTTCTGGGAGACAGCTCAGAACTGGCTGTGCTGACTGGTTTTATCCCTTCCCACAACATACTGTGTATACTAATGTAAACTATACCACTCACTCCCCAACTAGTTGAACTGAAATAACCAATCTTTGCTTGTCCTAATGACGCTATGTGAATGACTGACAGATTCACTGCTTGATCCCAATTCGTCCAATCCAACAGACTGATCTGATTCGCTACAATTCAACCCATTTGTCTATACACATTCTATGATGACAAGTTTACCCGTTTACGTCACAAAGAGATTGGGGAGACGGGACAATACAACTCTGGGCCTGTTAGCCGGCTTGATCAAAGTTCGAATTAGCATAACTTTTCCCTAGCTTTCGTTCCGAAGTCCCACCATCTACGTCAGTTGCGTTCGTGGAGGGGAGATGGGGAATGACTTGAAAGACGGGCCGCCACACGGAATGTTCTGCTCAGCACGGGTATCGCGGCAGACATCACGTAACTGCACGTGTTCCTATAGCTGGGGCGGGTGACGCCGCGTCGCTGACCAAAGAGGGCCGACTAGGGAGTAGGGGTGAGGAGGGAGGGTGGCGCGGGTGTCGGCGCAACCTCAAAGACTGGGCTTTGGACAGAGCGGGAAGGGAGATAAGAAGGAGGGGTGGGGAGGAGGAGGGGGGAGGCGAAGGGATGGGGAGGGAAGGGGACAGAGTGCAGGTGGTGACACTGGTGGGGGGGGGGGGGTGACACTGCTGGCACACTATAACATTAAGATAGTGAATATGTGTGTATTTGTTGACAGCGATTGATTTACAGCTGGTAATCTTCAAATGGAAGAGATTATACCGCTTGTAAATATGTTGGTATAAACAGGACAAGCAATGGTTTTCGTTGTTGGTTTTTTTTATTCGTTGTGGGTTTACACATCAACAAGTCTGCCGTGAACACAATGCATGCAAGAACTTGACCATGATATTTTTTGTAACATTATACAAATTTCCAGTGCGACCTCACTTGGAAACGTTGTGTGGTGTCCTCCTCTGAAGTGACAGTCTGTTACAATTGAGAGGGTACAGAGAAGAGGCGCAAAGCTTGTACACAAATGTCGCCACATGCCTTATAATGATTGATTAACTTATTTCACGTTATTTCCCTTCAAGGGAGAAGGAAACGTGGTGATCTCTTTGAGACATATATACTTTAGAATGGTCATGCTGATGTGTCGTGGGATCAGTTCTTCTCTGCACCTCAGTACAGTTCCACAAGAAATACTGAAGGAAAAAATTGTGTACAAAGTTCAAATGCAAATACAAGAAAGTTTTGCTTCAGTAATCGACGTGCTAATGTATGGAATCAACTGCCAACTCAACTATAACAAGCACCATCTACTAACTCATTCAAGAATCAACTGGGCAATTCTACTATTTATAGAGAGTTTGACGAATAAATACACTGTAAATGAAGCGTCGAACCTTAACTAAAATCTCTACCAAAATACTTTATGAAGCAAAGAAGGGACTGTTTAAAAGCTTCGTAGCTATCTTTCTCCTTCTCCCCCTCCTACAACTACTACTACTTCTACTTAGAATAAAATAGAAAATTTCAGTGCTTTCACATGACATCAGTCTTTGGAGCAATTTGGACATATGATGTGAAACCTTACAACCACTTACCCTTCCCTAAAAGCTTTATTGTTTTCAGTGGCCGTGTTTTCAGACCAAAGACTGACTATAACTTAAACCAGAGCTTTTATCCCTTAAAGTTGATGATATTCTTTAATGAACTTCATTGACCATCGCTGACAACCCAAAGGCTGCTTTCATTCTTCATTCGGGAAACCCCGGA
This sequence comes from Babylonia areolata, assembly GCF_041734735.1. Lineage (NCBI taxonomy): Eukaryota > Metazoa > Mollusca > Gastropoda > Neogastropoda > Buccinidae > Babylonia > Babylonia areolata. The sequence goes on from NC_134881.1 coordinate 22,985,168, forward strand.
CCGGTTTCCATTATGATTTCGTTACACCAAAACTGAGTACTCTCCTGGCCTCGCTGTTCTTCCGTTTTGAGTACAGGTTGTTTGAGGTTACACACTGTGATTACGTTTTGGTATCAGATGATTACAAAGTCATTACATCAAGAGGATCAAACGATTACACAGTCATAACTTGACGGGTTGCCGGATCATGACGTCATCACCTAAGTCGTGATTACATAATCGTATCAGAGGATTACAGCGCCATCACTTATGATTACAAAGTCATCACTTCAGGGGGTCACAGGCTGATGACGTCATCACTTCCGAGGCTCCACGCAGAAGGCCTGGTTGCAATTAGGTGCTGGGTTCAGCTTGTAGACAAAGTAAAGGCCGCAGTTTCGCACAGTGATCGGGGATTCCGTACGGCAGCATCCTGAGGTCCAATGAGCACACGCACGTGCGGTGACCTCGTCCCCCACGTCGGGCAGAGACTGACCTTGCAGATCCAGCCACATGGTGGCCACCGTGCCGCAGTGAGATCTCTGGGCAACACAACCAGACATAGTGGTAGTGGTGGTGTTGATGGTAATTGTGTTGCAGTGGATTATATTTTTTTCTGTTCTGAGACATAAGCATTGCTATCATGGTCTCTCATTATGATCGGTACTAGTAGTTGTAGTAGTAGTAGTAGTAGTAGTAGTAATAGAAGTAGTAGTAGTTGTTGTTATTGTAGCAGCAACAGCAGCAGTAGTAGTAGGAATAGTAGTGGCAGCAGCACCAAGGGTACATGCTGATTTTTATCATATTTTGTATTTGTTTTTTCTTCTTCTTTTTTCAATTTCCTCAATAAACATATAACGCGCGCGTGTGTGTGTTTATACCGTATGCATGTGTGTGGACGCGTGGGTGTTTGTACTGTATGCATGTGTGTGTGTGTGTGTGTGTGTGTGTGTGTGCGTGCGTGCGTGCGTGCGTGCGTATGTATGTCTGTGTGTATGTGTGTGTGTTTAATTTCTCGAAAATAGTGATATTTTTGGTGCCATAAATATCTGATATATGTTGACAGTGTTCCAGTACAGTTATCGTGCCGTTTTGTGTTAACTGTTTGATTTTTATCTTACTGTTTACACACACACACACACACACACACACACACACACACACACACACACACACACACACACACACACACACACACACACACACACACACACACACACACACACACACACACAACCACACACACAGTTTCGGGTCTTACAGGAACACAGGTTGTGGGTATCACGGCATTCTCTCCGTGCAGAAAGAAGCGGTACCAGCCAGGATTCAGATTTTTGTCGCAGTTAGAACCCGAGCCTTGGTCAACGGATCTCCAGGCGTCATCGATCTCCACGTGGCTCCTTGGGTTGCAGGGTCCGGACAGGGCAGCTGTACATTTCATTCCCGTCTTTAAGGTGACTGTGGTGAGAGGGGGAGAGAGAGAGGCTGAGAGAGAGACAGACAGACAGAGAGACAGAGAGAGAGACAGACAGAAAGAGAGGGGTGCTCTGAGAGAGAATGGTGTGGAAGAGGGTGAGGGAAGGGAGCTGAAACGAAATGAAACGAATGTTTATTTCACGAGGGTGGTGGGGTAAGCACAATTCCTTTTTTCTTTCATCCAGCCCTCAACAGCAAAAATAGAAAGAAAAAAAGTAAACAGAAAAAAAAGAAGAAAAAAGGGCAAAGGATCTCCCCCAAACTCTCTCTCTGATTATCATTCGTAGTAGTAGCAGTAAATGTAGCAGTGTTAACAAAATCATTATTGTTGTGTCGTTATCGTTAATGTTGTTATTGTTATTGTTGTGACAAGGAAAGATTGGAAGATTGGGCGATGCCTAAAATCTTTTTAGTAATAAAGTTTTTGACTCTCTCTCTCACACACACACACACACACACACACACACACACACACACACACACACACACGAGCGCGCGAAAACCATACACTCCTACACGTGAAAACAAAGGTAACGTCATCTGAAGAAAAAAAACATCTGTTGCGCCTGAAATCACTTGTATCCAGGCGCAACAGTATTGGCTCTTTCTGTGGCTATTCGTCAAACAAATGGGAAGACGTCAAAGAGCATAGCAGGCAACCTTGTTAAACTCCCCTGGGACACAAACTGATTTCCGTGTATGGACGCTCGTTAGCTTCCTATCAGTATATAGGTATACCTTTTAAAGCTGTACCTGAGAGAGGGAGAGAGAGAGAGAGAGAGAGAGAGAGAGAGAGAGAGAGAGAGAGAGAGATGAACATGCTTAGATTAGATGCGAGAGAGAATATAAACAATGGTTTTAATTAATATTTTTGACTTGGAGCTTTAGGTCACTATATCTCAGGTCATTTCTCAAGAAGAAATTATGGAGACACATCCATGCACACACACACACACACACACACACACACACACACACACATGCACGCACGCACGCACGCACACACACACGCACGCACGCACACACACACACACACACTCACACACACACACACACACACACACACACACACACACACACACACACACACACACACACACACACACACACACACACACACACACACACACACACACACACACACACCAATTTTGTGCTCCAGGTCTGCAGTCTTGATGTACAGTATTTTCATGTCGTCTATCTGGTCTCCAAGGCTGGTCACCATGCCTGTTGACATCAGAGAATTATAAATGGAAGGAAGGAATCGATTGATTAAACACAGAGTAAAACAACGAAGGAAAGAAAGAAAGGGATAAAGGGAGGAAGACAGAAAGAAAGAAAGAAAAAAGGAAGAAAGAAAGGAAGAAAAAAGAAGGAAAGAAGGAAGAAAGAAAGAAATAGACAGAAAGAAAGGAAGGAAGAAAGACAGAAATGAAGAGAAGATGAAGGAAAGAAAGGAAGAAAAGAAAGAAAGAAGTAAGAAAAAAAACGAAAGAAAAAAAAAATGGAAAAGAATGGACGAAAAAGAAAGAAAGTTAGTTCATTTTGATCCAGTCCTGTTCAGTTCAGCACGGTTACGTTCAGTTTTAGCTTTTAACAAACACATTTCTAGCGCAGATTTTCAAGAAGGTGGGGATACTATCTAAACTGAAAAGAACCCACAGAATCCTTTCTAGGGAGAACAAACAGAACTACAGGACGACGCCCAAAGCTAACCACAGAACCTACAGAATGACAACCAAAGCACACACAGAACCTACAGAATAACACCCAAAGCTAACCACAGAACCTACAGAATAACACCCAAAGCTAACCACAGAACCTACAGAATGACACCCAAAGCGCCGCCATAGAATCTACTGAATGACAACCAAAGCACACACAGAACCTACAGTATAACACCCAAAGCTAACCACAGAACCTACAGAATGACACCCAAAGCACCAGCATAGATTATACAGAGTGACACCCAAAGCTAACACACAACACCCAAAGCGCCGCCTTAGAACCTACGTAATGACACCCAAAGTGCCGACATAGAATCTACAGAATGACACCAAAAGCGCCACCATAAAACCTGTGGAATGGATTCACAATCGCACAACCTACATAATGACATTCAAAGCGCCCCACAGTATCAGTAGCTCAAGGAGGCGTCACTGCGTTCGGTCAAATCCATATACGCTACACCACATCTGCCAAGCAGATGCCTGACCAGCAGCGTAACCCAACGCGCTTAGTCAGTCCCTGAGAACAAAAAAAGTAAGTAAATGTAATAATAATGATAATAATAACAATAATAATAATAATAATAATAATAATAACAATAATAATAACAATAATAATAGATACATACATAAAAATACTACTACTAATAATAATATTTAAAAGGTGCCAAATCTTGATTAAGTCAACTCTAGGCGCGCACGCGCGCGCGCGCACGCACGCACGCACGCACACACACACACACACACACACACACACACACACACAAAATGATGTTAAATAAACAAATAAATGTAAAATATGCAGACACACGTTCACACATACACACACACACATACATAACAGATATACAACAAACATGCAGTTTCACAGATATGAAAGCACGATCAAATACACAAACGTACATGAGCACCAACACACAGACACACAGAGACACACAGACACACACACACACACACACACACACACACACACACATTACCCTGCACACACATCCCCCGCCCCCCCCCCCCTCCACACACACACACACACACACGCACACTCACACCCATACACAGCCCACCCAACCCCCACACCCCCCACCACCCCACACACTCACACTTACTTGTACAAGCACACACACATACGCCCATATCCCCCACCCCCAACACCACACACATATAATTATACACACATATATATATGCACACACACAGAACGTACAGAATGACACCAAAGCGCCACCATACCTCGGAAGTACTGGGACGCGTTCTGCATGTCACTGGCGTGAGCTTGTTCCACGTTCCTCAGCCGATCATGCAGGTGGGCGTTGTCGGCAAGGAGCTTCTCCTGATTGGCTTATAATAATAATAATAATAATAATAAGATACATACATAAAAATACTACTACTAATAATAATATTTAAAAGGTGCCAAATCTTGATTAAGTGAACTCTAGGCGCGCACGCACACACACACACACACACACACACACACACACACACACACACACACACACACACACACACACAAAATGATGTTAAATAAACAAATAAATGTAAAATATGCAGACACACGTTCACACATACACACACACACATACATAACAGATATACAACAAACATGCAGTTTCACAGATATGAAAGCACGATCAAATACACAAACGTACATGAGCACCAACACACAGACACACAGAGACACACAGACACACACACACACACACACACACACACACACACACATTACCCTGCACCCGCCCCCCCCCTCCACACACACACACACGCACACTCACACCCATACACAGCCCACCCAACCCCCACCACCCCACACACTCACACTTACTTGTACAAGCACACACACATACGCCCATATCCCCCACCCCCAACACCACACACATATAATTATACACATATATATGTATGCACACACACAGAACGTACAGAATGACACCAAAGCCCCACCATACCTCGGAAGTACTGGGACGCGTTCTGCATGTCACTGGCGTGAGCTTGTTCCACGTTCCTCAGCCGATCCTGCAGGTGGGCGTTGTCGGCAAGGAGCTTCTCCTGATTGGCTTCCAGCAGGGACAGCCTCGCTTTCACCTCGTCCACGCCCACGGAGGCTGAGAGAGCCATGAAGTGGCCGCCATGCTGGCGGTTGCAGATGTCCGGGAAACGAATTTCGGGAATGGAACACGTGTAGTTACCTCCCCGTACAGGTGTGAGCAGAGACAGGTAGAAATGGCCCGTTTCGTAACCTGAGCTGGCCTTGCTGTCTCCGTCGGGGGTCTATAGGGGGGTGGGGGAGACAAAGGAGGGTGGGGTGGGGGTGGGAATGGAATCAGCAGTTTGTGTAGGGTTGTGTCTCTCTCCCTATGTATACATGCCGTTTATGCAGTCTGGGTAAAGAAGATGGATTACATTTTTTGTTATGTTGCCATGCTTTATGTTACCTTAGACAAAAACTTATTCAACCGAAATATCATACAGATCCGTCTAATTCTAGGTTCAATTTACTCATGTCTTCAAGGCAGGAATGTACTCTGTATAACGTAGCCATACATATATACATGAAGCATTGAAGAGATTACATACAGTTATCTCGTGAATGTTGTGGAATATTTGTGGTAATTATTTTTGGTTGATATTGTGTTAACTATTTTTGGTTGATCTGAGTTGTCTATTTACTGTGTCATGTCATTTTCTCATTATCATTTATTAATGAATCCCCCTTCAGTAAGGGGCTCTGGCCTTATCTGAATAAAACATTCGTTTGTTCGTTCTCTCTCTCTCTCTCTCTCTCTCTCTCTCTCTCTCTCTCTCTTCCTTCTTCTTTCCCCTCCCTCTCTCCCCTCCCTCTCTCCCTCTCTCTCCGCCTCACTTTCTCTGTCTACCCTACTCTCTCTCACCTCTCTGTCACACTCTCTCTCCCTTCCTCCCCCCTGTTTCCTCTCTCTCCCTCTCTCTCACTCTATTCCTTCCTTCCCACCTCACTCTCTCCCTCTTTCTCTCTCTCTCTCACCTCATTTTCTCCCGCCCCCCCTCTCTCTCTCTCCCTCTCTCCGCCTCTCACTCTCTTCCCAACTCTCTCTACCCCTCTCTTTCTTTCTCCCTCTTCCCCTCTCTTTCTCCCTTCCTTCCCCTCTCACCCTCTACCCCCCTCTCACACTCTCCCTTCCTTCCCCCCACACTCTCACCCTCTCTCTCCCTCTCTTTCACCTCTCTCTCTCTCTCTCTCCCTTCCTTCCCCTATCTCTCTCCTGCTCTCTCTCCCTCTCCCCCTGTCTCATTCTGTTTCTCCCTTCCTTCCCCTCTCTCTCCTCTCTCTCTCTCTCTCTTTCTCTCCCCCTCTCTCTCCGTCTCTCCCCCCCTCTCTCTCTCTCTCTCTTTCTCTCTCTCCCTCTCTTTCTCCATATCTCCCCCTCCTCTCTCTCTCTGTGTCTCCCCCCTCTCCCTCTCTCCCTCTCTGTCTCACCGTCCAAACGACATCCACAGGGGGCGGCCCCAGGAAGGTGAAGGAGCCACAGGTCAGACGGATGTTCCATTCTTGTGAGGCCTCGTCCCACCGTGCTTGTGGATCCTGGTCAGCCCTCAGGTCGCCTTTCACCATGGGGCCATCTGCACACACACACACACACACACACACACACACACACACACACACAGAGAGAGAGAGAGAGAGAGAGAGAGAGATACATGCTACAGAAAAAAGGTCAGAAACGCACAGAAACCATTCTCAGAGATTTATCTTATGTGAAACAGTTCACGTTTTTATCGGAAAATGTTTTAGTCACATTATAAAAAAAGCGTATCCAAAAACGAGTTCACGAGAATAAGAATCAGAACAAATTCATTGTCTCAGTAAGAGAAATGATGTGCGGAGAAGTCAGTTATGCCTGCAGTTTACAAGCAGAACAAGAAAACAAAACCTCTCTCGCGATTTCTCTTTTGACAGCGGGGTTGTCTTCTGCATTCCCCGAACCAAAGTCATTACTGCTGTTGGCATTGTTTCATTTATTTTTGTTTTCTATGACATTTGCCGAGTTTCCTTCTTGACACAATGGAGAGTTTCACCACCATTCAGCCTGTTTTCTTCAAAAGCAAAGACATTCCCGAAAACGATGCGAACGTTCCGTCCGTCCTTGACGTTTGCCTTGCTGCAGAAAACATCGCAGGGCAGGGCGCCATCCTCGGGCTCAGAATATTAGAGGCCTGTGGTGGATCTTCCCAGTGATTGATAGCTCATTAACCAGGAAAACTGAAGCCAACTGGACGCTATATTATTACTCGTATTTGGCCGTCAATCCGTTGAGAAGTCGTCTGCTAACTGGTGATAGTTTCTGAACTGTAACCATGTATCTTCGATGAAATCGTGTGATGCTAGCCCCCACTACATGCCAACTGTTGTGTCTTGATTGATATCTGCCAATGGTTTATCTACCAAAGTTATCACAGGAAAACTGCAGTGACACGTAGTGCAAACTTGCTTTGGAGGCACACACAGGAATGTCAGCTTAACTAACGCCACGAGCAAGTGAAAGCTTGCCGTGAAGCAGTCATCGTAGCCAGCTGAGCGCTCGGTTATAATATTATATGAAGTTACCCCTTCGCGCTACACTGACATGAGTGGCAAAATGGCTGACTGAACACTTCCACTGGCTTCAGTTTGCAAAGGGGCTCAAAGATGGCATCCACTATCCACCTAGGATGAGGGAGTGGGGGCGGGGGTTGAGTTGGGGGGTGCAAGTCTCCAGCTCCAACCCATTCATTCTGTGAGATGACACAGGTGTGATTCCGTAGAAAGTATTCTAAAGTGTGTTTATGCGTGATGTGCCATTTACTTTAAACAAGCTATTGAATAGTACCTTTTTATCATGATGTCTATGTTTGCTTATTTTATAATATTTCATGTCTTTAACTGTGGATATTGCATGTGTATTATAGTAATTATTGTCTATGTAGTTCACTCCAAGTTAACATTTTTATATTGTGTATGTCTACTGTTGTTGTTGCATGTGCGTGACCTGTGGTAATGGTATGTGGAATTTGCTATAAGTCAATATACAGTTTTTTATCTTCGTTATGTTGTAACATTGTTGTTTATGTGTTTCACACCATAAAGTGGAGATAATAAAAAGTATTCTGTATTCTGTGTGCATTCTATGTAAAAGGCTATGGGACCTTTAACCTTAACCTCTCACCTCCCACCTGCACGGTGACAGTTTGCTGGTAGGAGCGGAAGAGACCCTCAGCGACCACGCTGACCTCTATGCTGTAGTTCCCGGTGTCTTCCGCCACCAAGTCCTTCACCACAAGTCCGCCATTCTGCACGTGCCGCACGCGCGCAGAGTAATCACCCGTGGCCAGGAAGTGATCGTGAACCATGGAGGCCATGAGGGAGGAAGACAGTGCGCCATCGTGGATCCAGCTGACGCCCGTCACAGCTTCGTTCTTCGTCACCTTCCGGGGTTGGAGATGTCGCAACCATTTTATGGAATGGTGCATGTGTCAATAATGATGATAATGATAATAATAACAATAACAATGATAATAATAATGATGATGATGATGATAATGATGATGAGAAGAAGAAGAAAGAAAGAAAGAAAGAAAACGAAATGGAGAACGAAAAGAAGAAGCAGAAGAAGATGTGTTATGTTATCCTTACATCAGCGACCGGTTTACACATGCCACTGCATCACTGTGGCCACCATCCTCTCCACAAAGCCTTTCTGACTGTGGCACACACATTCGGCAACAAGCAGTCCTGCTCTCTGATGGTCAAGGGACTGATACAGGCCAAACATGTAGGTGACATTCGTTACAGTCAACAACAGTTGTTGCTGCTGAACCCTGACACTACACCTTGTCGTCTCGACTCCTAAGAGTTTGCACTTTAATAGTTTAGTATAGGTGTGAGTTGAGAGAGGTGTGTGAGTTGTGATATATAGTGGAGGGGAGGTAGAGGCTCGCCATCACGTCCCCTTCACCCCTTCTCTCTCTCTCTCTCTCTTACAAACCAGAACAGACCAACGAAGACACCACTGCCAAACTCTCGCCTACCTCAAAGCGCCACGGAAGTGTCACCTTACTCCCAGCACAGGCGTAGACGACGTCAGCGGGTTTATTTTCCCACTGCAATCCACAGACCGGATCTGTTGGGGGGAAAGCGACATGCCCATAAGGTAATGCAAAAACGACAGGGCTATAATGCAATCCAAAAACGACAGGGCTATATGGCAATGCAAAAACGACATGCCCGAAAGGCACTGCAAAAACGACAGGGCTATATGGCAATGCAAAAACGACATGACTATAAACCAAAGCGAAAACGACATGCCCGTAAGGTAAGGCAAAAACGACATGCCTATAAGGCAATGCAAAACCTACAGAGCTATACGATAATGCAAAAATGATAAAGCTATACGGCAATGCAAAAGTGACAGGGCTATAATGCAATGCAAAAACGACAGGGCTATAAGGCAATGCAAAATGACACAGCTATAAGGCAATGCATAAAATTTAATGACATGCTTATATGACAATGCAAAAACGACATGTGACATGCTTATATGGCAATTCAAGAATGACAGGTCTATAAGGCAATGCAAAATGACACGGCTATAAGGCTATAAGGCAATGCAAAATGACACGGCTATAAGGCTATAAGGCAATGCAAAAACGACAGGGCTATAAGGCAATGCATGCACACACACGCGCGCGCGCACGTTGAAGCCCAATTATCCAAGAACAAAGCTTTGTTGTTGTTTTTTCTTCTTCCTTTTTTAGTAAAGAAATACACTTCCTATCATAAATCATTCAGTTCTTTGCTGTTGAAACAAGAATGCAGTTCCGTTTCTATAGCATTATAACAGAGTAAGTACATGAGATTTTGCTCTGATACAGCTGTGTAATTTGTATGTATGTGTGTGTGTTTGTGGTTCGGATATTCCTGTTCTAAGTCTCATCAAAATGTCACGGTTATGTTCGTTGGTAACCGCTGTAAGGTAGGATTCCATGGATACTGATTATTTCATGTGTGGTAAAAATAAAATATTGTGATCATGCTGGTATGTTCATCCCACCTTTGGCAGTAACAATCTATCAGTCTCTACTTGAAAAATCCCAGGAATAAACCTTGATTTGCCACGCCCTGATTTTTCCACACAAAGTCTAAACCCGTCTGGTATAAAGTATTACAGACATGAGATACCCAACAAATTTTACCATCATCACGAAGTGACAGATGCATGCTGTAGGATATTCGTGGAGGTCTGGAATCAACTGGTGTTAACCGTAACCACTGTTTGATGCAAGCAACATGGGTAGAAACATATAAGGAGTAACAGTTTCGCAGTACATAATCTCATTGGGGCTCGGGGGCTGACATTTAGCAATTTCGTTAATGCAAAAGTGTGAACATTTTCCACTGCGTTCTGTTGTGTCGAGCACCATATTTCTGCTCCATGCAATAGTATTGGTGTGTCAAACAGTTTTACAAAATCTCCAAGAGTTCTAAAAATGTTATTGACACCTTTTTACCACTGCCATTATTTGACCTTTATAGAACCATAAACCCTTCTTTGCCACATACCCCCTCCCCCCCGCCCGCCATTTCTGAAAATAACAATGTTAGATTTGTCATGATTTACATGATATCCTAGTTCATCTCATTTATGTGCAAGTTTATTTCGTTCGTTTTCTAAGCCTGCAAGAGTGTCTGATTACAAAATGATATCATCTGCAAAAGGTAAAATAAACATTTTCACGAACACCAGAGAACAGTTGCATACAATATTTTCAATTTTTAATGATGTCCTGAGCCAGCTCGATAATGAATGAAGAAAAGAAAACAGGATTTGCGATCTCACCGTGTTTTACACCCTTGAGGCAATGAAAAGCTTTTTCTTTTTTTTTTCTTTTTTTTTTTGCTTGCAATACGCATGCGGGCTTAACATTTCCATACATACTCTGTAGTGCGTTTAGTATATTCTCTTTCACTCCTAGTTTGTGTAAAATGAGAGAGAGAAGTGGATCGACAGAGACAGACAGACAGACAGAGACAGAGAGTGGTATAGAGAGAAAGAAAAGTGAGAAAGAGAGAGAAATGTACACAATGAAAGAAGAGAGAGAAAGAGACAAAGAGAGACAGACAGACACACAGACAGAGACAAAGATGGTTGTGTGGAGACAGAAAGGGGATAGAGAGAAAAAGTGAGAAAGAGAGAGATACATACACAATGAAGGAATAGAGAAAGAGTAAGAAAGACAAACAGACAGACGGACAGAAAAAGAAACAGACACGGATAAAACATGAAAATGTGACTTTATTTCTATTCCCCGTCTCGTATCAATGTCGATGGTGAAGATACAAAAACTGAACTGTCCACATTTTGAACACAAAAAATATAACAAGCTGTCCGTATCTTTGAAGTAAATCAGCATCAACTGAAAAAGGGACAATGAGAGAAAGAAAAAGAAATAGTGAAGCGATGTAAAGATATGAATCATCCATTTCAGTTTCGATTTCAGTTTGTCAAAGAGCCGTCGCTGCGTTCGGACAAATCCATATACGCAACATTACATCTGCTAGGCAAATGCCTGACCAGCAGCTTGATCCAACGTGCTTTGTCAAGCCTTGATTGCATGCATACACACACGTGCGCGCGCATACACACACACATGCGGTGTTCAGTTGTGTGTGTGTGTGTGTGTGTGTGTGTGTGTAGGGGGGGGGGGGGGGGGGGGGGGGGGGGGGTGCGCACCTTTCAGAGTGGATTTCTTAAAAATCATTTTGCCAGAGGACAATACTTGTATTGCCATGGGTTCTTTTTCATTGCGCCACACACGGGACCTAGGTTTACCGTCGCATCCGACTGGACGCTCAGTTTGATTTGGGGAGAAAGGGCGAGAGAAGGATTCTAACCCAGACCATCACAGACTGTCGTACAAGATTAAGATTTGTATTATGTAAAACTATATTACTTTGATATGAATTGGGCTCAGCAGTACCAGTGGAAGCAATGTGTGAACAGATAGTATACTGTCATTACTACAATTTCATTGTAATTCGTGTGTTATGATATCACACAGATCAATGTTTGAATTGATATTTGCTGTTCTGCCGATGTGATGCTTGATGTGGAATGGTTTGATGTTCGGAACGCTATATTGTTGTGCCTTCCTTATTTATTTGGTATGTAAACCTTTGTCTGAATAAAAAAATGTTTGGAAAAAAAAGATCGACACATCCAAAGTATTACATTAATCCCTGTGATTTTAAATTAACATTGCTGTTGGCATTAAACGTGAATGTACCGTCAGAAATCATGCTGTGCATATCTACAAGGCATTCAAAGGAAGAGAAATTGCTCTACTTTGAACAACAGGTTTACATGCTGCTATTTGAATACTATACCATGTTGTTTTGAATGTGTTATTTCAAAGTACGTTACTGTTGTTATGTATTTCTATTTCAGGTTTTCTTGGAAGACATGATCGTTCATGTTTATCAGTGAATGATTTGTTCATCTGTTCACACCCCTACAAACGAAGTTTTGCCTTACATTCATTCATTCGTGCATTCATTTAATGCATACATTCATTATTTGTCTCTGTCTCTGTCTCTGTCTCTGTCTCTGTCTCTCTCTCTCTCTCTCTTACCCAAGAAGAAGATTGTAGCCAGCAGTATCCACCCCACTCCACACTTGCCCATGGTCACTGAGGACACACTTGGAGAAACTCACAGTTCAGTTCAGGACAAAGAGCTAACCCCCGTCAGCTTGGAGCTGTCTTCCTGGTCCCGACTCTCGGTCACTGCAAGTGAACACTCTTAAATTCCCTTCTCGCGCGACTGACTTCTGACATTGGTTGGTATCTGTAGAAAAGTTGGTGCTAAAGGGGCTGATCCACTGTCCGCCGCTGTCTGCGACTGCGCACATCGATGCAAGCTCCATCCACATCCGTGTCCAAAGTTCTTCAGGTTCAGAAAGTGCGCTGCTTTCTGATGCTCCCACGTTGGTGTGATGCAGTCAAAGCGCTACACGTTTCGCGGTTCACAGTTTGTTGGTGTCACCCCATCCTCTGTCGACAGGTCTGAGGTCTCCCTCGACTGTTTGCCGGCTGTTCATCTTGGGCCGTCCCCTCTTTCTCCCACCAGTTCGTGGCTTTTTATTTCTGCAGGGAGCTTCAATACCTGTCCAAGCCAACGGACATGTTTGATGATGGGTGATATGAGAGGCCGATGGGAACTCTCTGACCTCTTCATTTGAAATAAAATCATGCCATTTAATGCCTTGGATCTTAGGAAGACATTCGCTGTCGAGGGCATCCAACTTTTCCTCCCACGTGGTCATAGTTAAGTGTGGTCCAAGCTGTAGAGAAGCTTGGATGGAACATTGGGGTCATAGAATATCAGCGAGGCAGTGCCACACGAAAATCAGCATGGCCTTCTGGGTCCTTGCATCTCGCTGTCCCAGAAAGCAGCGAAGAATAAGTTGTGTTCTTTACTTCTGTGTGTGTCTGACAAAGATCGCAGCGCAGTGTGTCCCACAGCACGGAGATTTTGTTCTTGTAAAGCTCCATGATGGTGACTGTTGGTGTGCACTTGCAATGCTGAACAGGAAAGTTCATCGACAGACGATTAATGTTGTGGGACACTTTCTGATAAAAATGGAAACGAGTTAGTTTGCGCACACAACAAGTCTGAATTCTGCAGATTTTCTGAATGGTAAGGTGACTTTCTTTTCTCTCGCTCATCCTAGATATACACGATTTACATTGTCGTACAAAACTGCCGGTCAGTCCATCGCTCCCTTTACCGTTCCCACTGAGCGTGTTCAAGCCTCTGTGACAACATCCGCAACGTTTGCAGCAGAACGTGTTGAATGATGAAAACGGGGAGGCAGCCCAATAGCGCGAATCGTCCAAAAGCGCGACCCCAGAAGCGCGAACTATAGATAGTGTCATACCATAAGCGCGATCTGGGGCAGACCAAAACCTGACCACATGTTCAAACGCGCGCCGGTGGAATGAGTGGACTGTCCATTCTTTCCAGTTATTTTCACATTTGTGAAATACAGGAAGCAACTGTCAGACAACACTCTTCATTCGGACAAGGAGGTATAACAGATACAGGGGGCTGCAAGTAAAGTCATCAATGCTTTAACGCCGTGTGTGTGTGTGTGTGTGTGTGTGTGTGTGTGTGTGTGTAACGTTGACATGTTTACCTAATAATTGTGTTAGAAAATATTGTAACACAACATGCAATAATGATAGTTATTTTACCATACATCGGCATGGGCATGTCGACTATATGTACAATGTACACGGTAAGTTTACTGGCACCATTGCCCCTCTAAGATCAGCCATTCGCGCTTTTGGAACTTAAGCATTCTGCTCTTTTGAGCAATCTCAGGGTGCGCTTTTGAGTTACCTAATGTCTTGTGGAAAAAGAGATGTTGGAAAGAAAAGAAAAGTTCGCGCTTTGGGGATGAAGCCTAAATGAAAAACGATGTCGCCCTGTTCATTTTACTGAATATTGCTTGAAGTCTACATGACGGCGAAGGCCCTGTCAAGGTTGATATCATTTTGATGCAAAGACATATCCACTGACTTCAGAAAAAAGTCAGGGGAACAAAGAACAAAACCAGAATCTGTGTGTGTGTGTGTGTGTGTGTGTGTGTGTGTGTGTGTGTGTGTGTGTGTGTGTGTGTGTGTGTGTGTGTGTGTCTTTCTCTGTGACTCTGTCTGTCTCACACTCTCTCTAACGCACACAAGCGCGCACACACACGCGCAGACGTATAAACACACGCCAATACCACGTGTAGTCGACAATCAGGCTCTGCAGAACAGTGTCAACCTGGAATACAAAACAGTTTCGTTAGAACCTTTCATTATCCACACGTCGGAACACAAAACTTTTTTTTAAAGAACTTTTCATTATCGCCAGGTCCCTCCTCCCGAAGTGCCATGCATGGCCACACTTGGTTCTGCCACAGGCTGCAGTCTGTTAATGTCGGGTCGCCGTCAGGCCACTCATCACGGGAGGAGGAGGGACAGGAGGATGACGACGACGACGACGTTGACGACAACGACGATGATGATGATGATGATGATGATATGAATACTTATACAGCACCTGTTCTCGGTCAGAGACAAAGCTCTCAGTGCTTCAGAAACACGGAGTTATCTCCATAATTACAGACTGCCCGCCCGGGTAGAACCGACTGACAGGTGCCATTGGCCGCTCGTCATTCGTTTCCTGTGTCATTCAGGCAGGTTTCAGTCACGCACACAAACACACTCGCACAGACATGCAGCGTTTTGCGTGTATGACTGTTTTTGTTTACTTACCCGGACAGGTAGGCAGCCATATGGGGTTGCATGCTGGGTATATTCTTGTTTCTGTAACTCACTGAACGCTGACATGGATTACAGGATCTTTAACGTGCGTATTTGATCTTCTACATCCGTATACACACAAAGGGGGTTCAGGCGTTAGCAGATCGGAAAAATCTCCACCGTTAACCCATCAGGTGCGACGCGGATCGAACTCAGGAAGTACGAACGAACGAACGAGAACTCATGAAACACGGGCGGGAATCCAACGCCCAAACCATTTGACCACCGCACCTGGAGAATTAAATCATATTGCACAGGGGAGTCCCAATGCTGACAGGAGCAGCAGAGCGCAACCAGTGTCAAGTCATTCGGATGAGACGATAAACCGAGATCCCGTTGCAGCACGCACTTGGCGCACTGAAAAGAAC
>NC_134881.1:23003595-23013595 GCF_041734735.1 Babylonia areolata
ACACAACACACACGGGGCACATACAGTGCACACGCACACACACACACACACACACATCACACACACACACACACAGTGGCAACTTCGACATTGCCATGACCAAAGACTGATATGTTAAGTCATAAACAGGCTTGTTATGTGGTGGACAGCCCTTTAACAGACTTCAGCTTGCAAAACACACACACACACACACACACACACACACACACACACACACATTAACTGCACTGTCAGCGCGCGACTTCCGGAAGAGCTGGCATGACGGCTGCGTGGCGTCAGTTGCGCGGCCATTGGTTTTGTCCACTTATTTATAGGTTCGCGGTGGTGATATGGATATATCCAAACGCAGTGACGCCTCCTTGAGTAACTGAACTGAACTATTTGATAATTTGTCCTATGACATTTGTTTTTCTAATAAATCATTGTGCTGTGCTGTGGAAAATCACTTTGTGAGGATTCGTGTCTTCGAGATTGTCTCACCCTCACAATTCAGCATCGTTGCCGGCGCTGTATGAAGTTCCTGCCAAAGCTTGTCCACAGCATACAGCAAACACAGACAATTAAACATTGACTGAATAATTTGTCATTTCCCATGTCTTTCCTGTGTTTAAGTCTGTGTTTCTGTTACTATTACTGCTCTCAAGCAATGACTGAAAACAGACATTTGTGCAATTTCTCTCGTTTTGAGTGTTTATCTTCCTTTTCCCCTTAGTGCATTTTTTTATATATATTATTCTCTCTCATACTCCTTATTACTCCACTTATTATTCTATAATTCATTGATAAAGAATGTTCTAAATAATATTTCTCATAACAGTACGCTGTCATTTTCCCCCTATTTATACCATGGTGAATAATGTGACACAGTCTAATGGGATCACTGATGAAGGGTTACGACTTGGTCACTTGAGTGTTTGTCATCTGTACAATAAGCTTCAAGTTGTCTCTGTGTGTAACACGGATGCCCCAAGAGAGAACCAGTTGGTTGAACAGTTGGGAATGTTTCTCCTTTTCAGTTCAAACACCACCTTCATTCATTATTTACAACTTTCATTTCAAACAACAAACAGTAAATCTTTCCAATAAAATTGTTTGGAATAACCCCTTCTCACCCTTCGCTTTTATCTTGGGGAGTAGCATTGTTAGGGATAAGAATAAGGAACAGCAATATTACCGGCGTTACACCTCCCCCCCCTTCCAACCCCCCCCCCCCCCCTCCCTTCCGCTCTCCTTGTGACGTAAAATATTTAACTTGTCTTCACGGAATGTGTAAAGGAGCAGGTTTTGAATCATAGCAAATGAGATCAAGCATCGTTTGAAGGAACAAATCAGAATGCGAGTAGCGGATTTGTCAATCAGTCGCTCACCATCATTAAGGCAAGCCAAGATTGGTCAAACTGTTCCATCAAACTGGGGAGTGTTGTAGTTCGTTAACTTTATTGGGAACAGTGTGTTGGGAGGAAATATTTCAAAGTGAGGTACACATTTAGTTCTTATATTACCCCCTACACCCTTCTAAGATTCAGAAAGTTCTGAAAGGCCAGAGACGACATGGAGAAGAACAGATTTGTGTGATTCAGGACTGTGCTGTTCTTTAGTAAACACCTTATAAACGCCACTTCATGGTCCTGTTTTGAGTGTAAACCTGACCTACCCAAACCAAACACCTTCCCCCCTTTTTACAATATATACATGTGTGTGTGTGTGTGTGTGTGTGTGTGTGTGTGTGTGTGTGTGTGTGTGTGTGTAAGAGATGCGGAGTGAGAAGTAGAGAGACAGACAGCTGACAATCCAACAGATATTGATGAAAAGAGAGAATGACCCGTCCTTCAGAATTAATGGTCACCGATATTAATGAAATAGACCGTAAACACCCGCCTTTTAGAATTTATTGTGGTCAGTACTGGGTGGTTTGTTACAAAGTGCAGTCCTATGAAAGATAATAGGTAGGGTGTGCAGGCCCGCTTTCGTCGGGAACTTTTCGTCGCTTGCATAGCGGGAAGTATGTCATATGACGTCATGCGCAGCCAATCACCATAGCTAGCTTTTCTGGGTTTGAACTGCCTTTCTTTGGACAACTTTTCGGCAGAGTTTGATCACATCATTTTCTTTGTACAGACTGAACCAAACAACAATCTACAGCATTTTAAAAGAAAGCAACACGGTAAGTTTATTACTTTACAAACAAAAAAGTTGTGGATTCCTCCGATCCGGATCTGGCGTTAATAAACGACAAAAAAAACAGATCGCGTAATCCATGGAACCTTTGCCTTGAAATGGAATATATGATCTAATAGATCCCATTGACAGCTGTCCAAAATAACACCCCACCTCCACCTCCCCTCTCCTCCTCCCCTTCCCAGCCCCTCTTCCCTCAACTCACAAAGACACGAAAAAATATGTGCGCTGTGAATAAAATGATGTTTCAAACTGATGTTCGGTTTGTCAAGTCTCTCCAAAGTCGAACGAAGATGACGCTCCGTGTTGCGTTTCAAATAGATCAGTTTGAATACTTAATAGCAGAGATGATTTGACAAGAAAATACACTCACAGTAAACATAGAAGATTAAAGCAAATATTGGTGTAATTATAAAACCAAACATAGCTTGTAAACTTGCAAAAATGATCACCGAAATAGTTCCAAATCTTTTCGTCAAAACAGCCTTTTCCATGACGAGATTCTAGCCTTCCAGAAAAACCGACAATGGAGACGCACATACGCACACGGTTCTCGCTAAAAAAATAAAATAAAATAACCGTGGAGTCCTGACGAAAATGGTCCCGCGCATCCTCCCTAATGCTTATGTAGGGGTGGGGTGGGGAGAGAGAGAGAGAGAGAGAGAGAGAGAGAGAGAGAGAGAGAAGGCCGTCAGGTCATGGGAGGCGACCATGGTATGTCAAGACATGTTCAATTGTAAAGAGATTGTTTCCCTTAGACCATGTCCCTTTCTACCCGTTCTGTTCACACAAAAAATACGTGTCCAGTATAGTGACTTCTATTTGTCATCTCATCTCAGGCTCCAGCCCCAGCCCCACCGAAGGTCACGTGCAGAGAGAGACAGAGAGAGGGGACATCCCAGCTTGTGTTTGATTTGAGCCGTGGACCTGGGTCTACTCTTCTAATCTGAGGCTCTGTGTTCTGAGGCAGGAATAAATAAACAAATAAAAAGACAAATAAATAAATAAAGAGATATAGTCTTTAATAAATAAACCGTAGTCGAAGGTCTTCTCTTCTAATCTGAGGCTGTGTTCTGAGGCAGGAATGAATAAACAAACGGAATACGGTCATTGATACATCAACCTTGGTCGGTCATTGCATGAACCCAAAGCGTTGATCAAGACGTTAAAGACTATCGTAGGTTGTGTAGAACATTAGCATAAAGACGACATAAGATAATAAGACAAGAACTTTAAAAAAAAAAAAATAATAAAAAAAAACCATTAAAAGACAGCGAAGAGAAAGAAGGCAAATTAATGACTGGAACGAATCTAGGCATTACTCAGCGGACCCGCGCGCGCACGCACACACACACACACACACACACACACACACACACAGTAGATACACAACGCACACGCAACATTTTGCAGTCTCACAGACACGGAAGGCCCAACTGTCAACCGTGAAACGAACGTACCCATTGCCCCACCCTACACACCTAAAGCACACGGATTCCAGGTCTGTGAGATCAGTAGCCTATGTCAGCCACGACAATGCCCTGCGTGGTCGACTGGACTAAAAACGAAATGAATAAATAAATAAAACAACAAAGATATCATATCATGTGTCAGATATACAACCACAGAAGAAGTGCGCCCAGATCAGACTATAACACACGGACAGACAGCGAAACGGTAGTGCTATTTTGTTTGATTAGTTTCCCGTCACACATAGGTATACTGCTGTAATTGCAGAGTTTTTTTCTGTTCTTTTTTTTCATTTTCACAGTTGAATGTTATCATTTTACAAGGTTGGTGATCAAGGAGGGTGGGCTGAATGGAGATTTGGGGGAAAACCGGGTGGATTGGGGGTGGAATCAAAGGTGAATACTAATTTTGCAATAACTACGATCGGCTTCAGATCCACTCTGTTTGCACATACCCAGATTCAAACACTCCACTGTCGGCCGCCGGTCTTTCTCTGTCTCTGGACCTTGCATTTGGAATGAACTCCCTCGTTCGCTTCGTCAGGTCTCCCCACTCAGCTCTTTCAAGTCCGACCTAAAAATGAAAATTAGATTTTTTTTTTAAACACCTCTTTCCAAGATAGCCTCCCACCCCTGCCTTTTTTCTTTGTCTTCAGTTTCTCATGTTTAGAGTTAGGCATGTGTGTGAATGACTGGTGTGAAAGCGCTTTGATTTGTATCTGCACAAGATTCAGCGCGATGTAAATGCTTATTATCATTATCATGAATAGCGGGGTGGGAACCAGCGCCTGAAATCCCTCAATCCCAACCACCGCCGGTCTCCACACAGTGCACAGGACCGCATACACAGAGGGATTTGTCACTTCTATAGTTCTGGGTTGTCAGCTCAGGTCATGCCAGGTCATCTTTCTTACGTCTTAGGCATATGAGAAATTCACATGTGATCGTTTACACTGCTCACAATACTGCTCTTTAGAGATATGCACGTGTTTCAGTATCCAACGAGATCAAACAGAATTATATTGACCCATCTAAGAATATGGCAGGGTAAATAAACAAAACAATAATGCACGAAGAAAGTATACATGTGTGTGTGTGTGTGTGTGTGTGTGTGTGTGTGTGTGTGTGTGTGTGTGTGTGTGTGTGTGTGTGTGTGTGTGTGTGTGTGTGTGTGTGGAGGAGGAGGAGGAGGAGGAGTGTGCGGGACTGAAACCTGACTGAACGACACAGGAAACGAATGATGAGCGCCCAAACTAAGGCGAAAATGGAGTCTGTTCAGGTTTCTGCACAATTTGAAAATTATTAACATTATCATGATCATCATCATCAATCATATCCTTATCATTATTATTATGATTATCATTATTATCATTATCATTATTATTATCATTGTTGTTATTGTTGTTGCTGTTAAGATATCATTATCATCATCATCATTATCGTCATCCTTATCATCATTATCATCATTAGTGGAGTGATGGCCTTGAGGTGACGCGTCCGCCAAGGAAGCGAGAGAATCTGAGCGTGCTGGTTTGAATCACGGCTCAGCCGCCGATATTTTCTCCCCCTCCACTAGACCTCGAGTGGTGGTGTGGACGCTAGTCATTCGGATGAAACGATAAACCGAAGTCCCGTGTGCAACATGCACTTGGCGCAAGTAAAAGAACCCAAAATTCTGTAGAAAAATCCACTGCGATAGGAAAAACAAATAAAACTTCACGCAAGAAACAAATACCCCCAAAAATGGGTGGTGCTGTAATGTAGCGACGCGCTCTCCCTGGGGAGGGCAGCCCGTATTTCACACAGAGAAAACTGTTGTGACAAAAAAGAGAGATACAAAATACAAAATAACAGATATTTGGCAGTGTCCTGAGAAGTCACACTGCCTCACAACCCCTCCACCGCCCCCCCCCCTCCCCCCATCCCTGCCGCTCCCTTCCCCCCCCCCCCACCCCTGCCCCTCCCTTCCCCACCTCCCCGTCAACACAACGCTGATCGGCAGTCACCCTGTGACGCCATGGCCTAGATAGGATCGGTGGATCGATGTATCGATTTCCCATTGAACTTCTACCTTAGGGCAGCTTTCGTTGTGGTGTCCGGGATGTCGCCATCACTGTCTGCTGGCTTGGGGAAGTCACTGCGGGAACATCTAGACATTCCCTACTTAGTGTTGTAAGTGTGGGCGGTGGGGTGGGGTGGGGCCGGGGTATGGGGGGAAGTTTGTGTGTGTTTTGAGTGTGTGTGTGTGTGTATGTATGTGTGTGTGTGTGTGTGTGTGTCTGTGTGTCTGTGTGTGTGTGTCTTTCTTTAATTCAATGCCTTTTCACTTTGGATAATAGAAGACGTACATGCGTGTGTGTGTGTGTGTGTGTGTGTGTGTGTGTGTGTGTGTGTGTGTGTGTGTGTGTGTGTGTGTGTGTGAGAATGTGGATGAGAACACTTACATTGTATTCATTAAAGGCCTTCGCCCCTTCATGTGTGTCCGAGAGAGACACAGAGAGAGAGAGGGGGGGGGGGGGAAGTACAAGGTGAGATAGAGGAGGAAAGATAGAGGTGGAGGAGACAAAGAAAGAGACACAGAGCGTGACAAAGAGAGAGAGAGAGGGGGGGGGGGCGGGGCAGGAGACACAGAGAGAGAGATACCGAGAGAAGGAGGGGCGAAGGATGTGCTTCCTGGTGGAAGTTTTCATCTTGACACTTCAGGGCTACGTATCTAAAAACTTTTTTTTAAAGAATATCACACACACACACACACACACACACACACACACACACACACACACACACACGCACACGCACTCGCGCACACGCACACACACACACACACACACACACACACACACGAGAATCAAGAATCATGAATATCTAATCCTTTCACCCCTTTTGGGACATGGAGGATTTTATCTAACAGCAATAGTATTTTACACCAATATTAAATGTAAACACTTAAAATAACATAACTGTCAGAAACAGAATACAAACTATATGAAACAACAAAAATAATGATAGTATTTTTCTGGTATTAAACTTCAGGATAGATCAGACTACGTTGCTCGTCTTTGCAACATTACGTAAGTTTAACCAAATTGTCTTGGCTGCATGAAATAAATTACACAGAAAGCCTCTTCCAACAAGGAAAATTAACAATGGTTAGCCTTTTTTCGCTGACGTTGTATTGCAACGATCTCTTTCGAATCTTTCTTCAGCAGAATAAGTTTGTTGTTGTTTTTTTTATCGTCTTTTTTAGTACAAGTTTTACGTCATAACCATGTAATACGTCATTTACTTAAATGAGGTCACACGAGTCATCATGTAAACATTTGTTGTCCTTTCAGCATCAATGATCTGAAGTAGATGACTCCTTTGTGCAGCAGTCCACAACAACCTCCAGCAACACATGAGACTACACAAAAGGACTATGCACACCCCAGCGCACAACAACAAAGTGATTGACAGTATAATCGTTAACTTTTTTGTTCACGACTTGGGGAATGTATCTTATTGTTAACAATGGTACAGTCATATAAGTTCATATATGCATAATACCTGCGTATTTTCCATGCATTCTAATCAAATTACAATTATCAGTTCGCGAGTCCCTGAGATTTTATTTTCAACACATGCGCACAGTCACGTTCTTCACTGTCCAGCAGATCACAAAGTTGGTTCACATCTTTACTTACTTACTTTACTTTTTCCTTCCGCTTGTACCGGTGGGCGTCGAGGGGAGATACAGTTGTCTGTCTGCAGCAAGGCGAGTGGCCTGGAGGAGGGACATCTCGTGGGCTCTGAGGGTGTCTGCCACTGAGTCGCTCCAGCACTGTCTTGGTCTTCCTCCGGCTCTCCAGCCAGAGTATTTGGTGTTGTATGTCCGAAGAGCTGGTTGGTTCAGAGGCATACGTGTGAGGTGTCCAAACCACTTGATCCTCTGTTGTTCTATGTGTTGTAGTACTGGTTTTGTTCCTACCATGTCTCGTATCACCTCATTCCTGATCTTGTCTCTCCTGGTCTTGTTCACTGCTTTTCTCAAGCATTTCATTTCACAGGTGACCAGTTTTCTCTCGAGGGCTTTTGTTAAGGACCATGTCTGGCACTGGTATGTGAGCGTTGGTAGGTAAATGGCGTTGATGAGTTTCGCCTTGGTGCTCATGGGAATGCTGGGATGTTTCAAGAGAGGGGCGAGTTGGTAGCTGACTGCTTTGGTTCGCATCACCACATGAAACCATCAAGTATTTCAGTGCAAGCATTAAATGTCTAGCTAAAAGGGCATTGCAGTACGTTATACTTATTTTGATATAAACATACTTTATATCATCAAACAAGTAAACACTGCCCTAAGATCCTTCAGAGACTGTGTCAACTGTTCCAACTGGCAGTTATTTATAATATCTTGTAACACATCTTTGTCAAACAAACATGCTTAATTAGTCATCATCAGGAAAGACTCGTACATTGTCAGGACGTTTTTAACAACTTATTCCCTCCTGAACAGCTGATTTTATGACAAATATTTACGATAAAATAATGTGATTTTTTTTTATATCCCCAATCATTGAAAACTTCAATAAATAAGCGTGGTATCATGTCTTCCAGAGTTAGTGTCAACAAAAAACAACGACAGGTAATCAAATCGTGAAATAGAATCAGTGAAATGTTCAAGTTGAGTTCTGTTTTCCAGTTCACATGTATTCATAACGAGAATCATAGATTCAACGTTGCGTACACAGTCTGGTGCAATGGGCAGGGGACAAGTAAACAGGGCAGGTCTCCATCATGCAGGCTACCAGTTGACCAGGTGCTGCAACCCCCCCCCCTCCCCCCCCCCCCCCCCCCCCCCCCCCCCCCCCCCCACACACACACACCTGAACATACTGGTCGTAACTTAGGTATGTCATTGATGACAAATAAGACAGACATGTATGTTCTTCACACGAAAGATACAACAAACGACAAAATGAAATTTAAACAAATTCTCAGTAAATAATGAAAAAAATAATGAGATGGATTACTCGAATGCCTGGGTTTAAAAGCATCAGTCGTAATTCCATTCTTCCGAACGCAAGCGACGCAACAAGGTCGAATTCGAAGTTGCTGATGTATTGTTGAATCAGTAATGTGTTGAAGTGCATCACAGTTTGCAGAGGCCAGGGTTTGACACACAACCGCCAGACTGTAAGAAGAACAAGAACAAGACGAAGAACGTGGATGATGAAGAAGAAGAAGACGAAGAACGTGGATGGTGAAGAAGAAGAAGACGAAGAACTTGGATGAAGAAGAAGAAGAAGAAGAACTGGGAAGAAAAACTTAGAAGAAGAAGAAGAACTGGGAAGAAAAACTTAGAAGAAGAAGAAGAAACCTGGAAGAACCCGGAAGAAGAAGAAGACAGTTTGACACCACTGGTGCGCCATACGTAACAGTCTGTGAGACCTGTAAAGAGATCCTATTTCATGGAGTGTAGTCGGCGAAGCAGTGCTCGCGATATCAGGTTACCCCCCCACCAAAGATCTGATTGTCAGTGCACGTAGAACTCTGGTCGGTGTTGTTTGTCCGTGAAACCGATTCTTGGTGTGCTTCTGTTTCTTGCTTTGCTGTGAACTGTGTTGTGGTTGGCGGGCAACCGGTTTGTGAAGTCCAAGACAAGAATGACAGTTCCAATGAGAGTGTGACAGAACGGATTGGTGTCAAACCTGAAGTGAAAGGATTGTTCAAGGTCTGTAAGTAATAGCTTGTGTTAATGGATTGCTGTAAAATCTTTCGTGACAGTCCGAGAAATAGAGAGAGAGAGAGAGCATTTAACGCATTCTGATGGAAATTGTTAAAAAGAGTTTATGGTTGCCACTTGAGAATGGTGTATCTGGAGGGGAAAAAATTCCTTAAGAGAAGATTGACAGTTTAACATCTTTATGCGATAGCTCGAGTGAATAAACTGGTACAAAATATGTACATGAAAGGATTTGTATTTTCTATTTATGAGCAGAATGACCCTTCAAAATTTTTAAGTGAAAGGTCGTGTGGATAGACTGGTGACAAATCATATGTGAAATGATTTATCTTTAAGACTGGAATCACGATTAAGATCTTTGAGTAAAAGACATGCCAAATCTTTCGAGAAAGAGGCGTGGGTTTGGAGGGGTGGAGGGGGGGGGGAAGGTTCTTCTTCTACCTCTTCTTCTTCTTCTTCTTCTTCTACTACTACTACTTCATCTCCTTCTTCTTCTTACTCTTCTTCTTTTCTTTCTTTCTTTCATTCTTTCTTTCCTTTGAGAAAAAGAAACTGTTGGCTGTGTCAAGATGAAGAAGAGAAAACACTGATCTTTGATGAGTCTTTGTTGCTTGAAAGATCGCTGCAGTCA
>NC_134881.1:23018595-23023595 GCF_041734735.1 Babylonia areolata
TCGAATCCATATACACTGCACCACATCTGCTAAGCAGATGCCTGACCAGCAGCATAAGCCAACGCGCTTAGTCAGGCCTTGAGGAAAGACGTAGGCAAAGACAACAGGCAGGGTACATCCAAGTTTAGCGACTGACAGAAGGATGCGACGAAAGGACCCAGCACCCAACCCATATCTGACGTTCCCCGGCAGTCACTGTGGCAGGCAGAGCAGGCTTGTCTTGGATATAGGATTCATCAGTCATCAGCTGCAGCTGACGAAACTCCACAACCCTTTTCATACATATTCGTCTGCGAAGTCAAGCCTATAATGCTTTAAAACTTTCCTTCAATTATGCACATGAATTTTTGGGGGGGTTGTCAGTGTGTTTGCTTC
Source organism: Babylonia areolata (assembly GCF_041734735.1). Taxonomy (NCBI): domain Eukaryota; kingdom Metazoa; phylum Mollusca; class Gastropoda; order Neogastropoda; family Buccinidae; genus Babylonia; species Babylonia areolata. The sequence continues at coordinate 23,018,971 of NC_134881.1, forward strand.
TTCTTCTTCTTCACTGAAAAAAAAAGATACAGTACCCCTATGTCACATGGACTTTTTAAGCTGATGACAAAGTGCCAAAGTGTCGCGTATCTCTTATCAGTTTATTTTACTTCAGTTCTGTTTTTCCTTTCTGTTCCATTTTATCCGATTTGCACAATTTTTGCTCTAATTTATACCTACCTTTTTAGATTTTTTTTTCTCATGTGTCATAACATTGTAGACTTTTTTTTTTTTTACTGAACATATACATTCCAGAGCGATACATGTATGTTCTGTTGCTGAAACACCCACAGTGACAACGTTGTGTATGCCCATAACACCATTGTGTAATAATGTGTGTAACAGCCTGCAACACACCGGAGCACAGACGTGATAACTGTGGAGTGATAACTGTGTATATACTCAAGTGTGGTAATTTCTTATGTTTTTGCTCTGCGCCCTAGAGACATTATTTTTGTATTTCACCTCAAAACGCTTCTTCTTCTTCTTCTTCTTCTTCTTCCCGCAGTTGCCAACCGTAAAGACACTATTGATGACCTGACAACCAGTTCTCTCCATTTCTCTGCTACTCGTCTCTCTCGGGGTTTCGTTCAGTCTCAGGTCTGTTCATTCCGGGCTTTTGTTCTCCTGTTTTGCCTGCCTCTCCTCCTTCCTTGCACTGTGCCTTGCATGTCTAACTTGGCAAGTCCTGCTGATCCGGAGACGTGCCCATATCACTTCAGTTTGCGTCTCTTCACTGTGGTTAGGGGATGGGGGTTTTTCCGGATCCGATGGTTTGTCTGAGTCTGGTTCTCATTTTTTCATCGGTGATGTGATCTCTGTGTAGAAGATCCAAAGGAGGTTTCGGAAACAGTTCATCCCTGTGGCGTGTATCCTCTTCTCCGTGTCAGTTGTCAATGTCCAAGGCATTCAGGAACGTTAAGATATTACAGAGGAGCGCGTCAGTCTGATCTTTGAGCTTAGTGTAATGTTCTTGCCACACAAAATTGTTTTCAGTTTTCTCAATGTTGTTATCGTACAAAAAGAGAAATTCAGTTGTATTGTATGTCACATGGAGTGGAGTGATGGCCTAGAGGTAACGCGTCCGCGTTGGAAGCGAGAGATTCTGAGCGCGCTGGTTCGAATCACAGCTCAGCCGCCGATATTTTCTCCCCCTCCACTAGACCTTGAGTGATGGTCTGGACCCTAGTCATTCGGATGAGACGATAAACCGAGGTCCCGTGTGCAGCATGCACTTAGCGCACGTAAAAGAACCCACGGCAACGAAAGGGTTGTTCCTGGCAAAATTTTGTAGAAAAATCCACTTCGACAGGAAAAACAAATAAAACTGCAGGCAGGAAAATATACAAAAGAAAATGGGTGGCGCTGTAGTGTAACGACACGCTCTCCCTGGGAAGAGGAGCCCGAATTTAACACAGAGAAATCTGTCGTGACAAAAAGAGAAACACAATGCAATACAATACAAAGCTCGAAAATCACAGTCATTCAGTATGATTACATGGTACAAGACATGCAAGATTTTAAAGGCTAACCCTCGCCCCGACCCACCCTCCCCCACCACCCCACAGTGATACCTGTGTGTGTTTTCTCTGGCAGAGCAACACGACTCGAGCACCCTCCAGCACAAACAGCACCATGAGCACGGGACAGGTAGTGACGAAGCACCAACCCCCCGCCACCCCCACCCCCAGCCACGCTGTCCACCCGACAGGCAGGGCGCCCGGAGCCCAGGGAACCCCCGAGGGAGGTGGCGGGGGGGATGGAGGTGGGGAGTGGAGGCGGAGGAGTGAGGGTCCGGGGACACAGCGCTCCCTGGTGATGGCGAGGCAGCTGGACATGGCGCTCACCTGGCTGCGAGCCTGGGACCTGACCACCGTGAGTCACGGGGGCTGAGGGAAGGGAGAGTGGTTGTGGTGGAGGGGGGGGGGGCAGAAGAAGGGTGGAGACGGGGAGGGCTGACTGCTGGGGTCATTGATTGGCGTGGGTGATTGTTTTTGTTGGGATAACGTGTTGGCGAGGCTGATTGTTTTTGCTGGGATAACGTGTTGGCGTGGCTGATTGTTTTTGCTGGGATAACGTGTTGGCGTGGCTGATTGTTTTTGCTGGGATAACGTGTTGGCGTGGCTGATTGTTTTGCTGGGATAACGTGTTGGCGTGGCTGATTTGATTGGTGAGTTTGTTGACTGATTGACGGGACCATTGATCGGCGTGGGTGATTGTTTCGGTGATGGTGACTGACTGTTGTGGGTGATTGTTTCGGTGATGGTGACTGACTGTTGTGGGTGATTGTTTCAGTGTTGGTGACTGATTGTGGTGGGTGATTGTTTCGGTGTTGGTGACTGACTGTTGTGGGTGATTGTTTCCGTGTTGGTGACTGATTGTTGTGGGTGATTGTTTCTGTGTTGGTGACTGATTGTTGTGGGTGATTGTTTCGGTGTTGGTGACTGACTGTTGTGTGTGACTGTTTCGGTGTTGGTGACTGATTGTTTCAGTGTTGGTGACTGATTGTTGTGAGTGATTGTTTCCGTGTTGGTGACTGATTGTTGTGGGTGATTGTTGCGGTGTTGGTGACTGACTGTTGCGGGTGATTTTTTGTGGGTTTTTTTTTTCATTTATCAGTGCGCCAAGTGCGTGCTGCACACGGGTTTTTCGTCTCATCCGAAAGACTAAACGTTCAGTTTGATTTTCCAGTCAAACTTGGGAGAAAGGGCGAGAGCGGGATTCGAACCCACACCTTCACGGACTCTCTGTACTGGCAGCTGAGCGTCTTAACCATTCTGCCACCTTCCTCTGTTGTCCTGTGGCAAAATTATATATATATAAACCACTCTGATAGGTACACAAATATATAAGCATGCACTCAAGGCCTGACAAGCGCGTTGGGTTTCGCTGCTGTCAGGCATCTGCCTAGCAGATGTAATGTAGCGTATATGGATTTTACCGAATGCAGTGACGCCTCCTTGAGAAACTGAAACTGAAACTGATTGTTTGGTGTTGGTGATTGATTCATGTGGGTGATTGATAGGTATGGGTGACTGATTGAATACGTGGTTGATTAATTGGTATTAGTGACTGATTGGCGAGGATGATTAATTGGTGTTGGTGATTGATTGGCGGGGGTCATTAATTGGTGTGGGTGATTGTTTTGCGTGGATGATTGAATGGAGGGATAATTGTTTGGCGAGGGTCATTAATTGGTGTGGGTGATTGAATGGAGGGATGAGTGATTGGCGAGGGTCATTAATTGGTGTGGGTGATTGAATGGAGGAATGATTGATTGGCGAGGGTCATTAATTGGTGTGGGTGATTGAATGGAGGGATGATTGATTGGCGAGGGTCATTAATTGGTGTGGGTGATTGAATGGAGGGATGATTGATTGGCAAGGGACATTAATTGGTGTGGGTGATTGAATGGAGGGATGATTGTTTGGCGAGGGACATTAATTGGTGTGGGTGATTGAATGGAGGGATGATTGATTGGCGAGGGTCATTAACTGGTGTGGGTGATTGAATGGAGGGATGATTGATTGGCGAGGGACATTAATTGGTGTGGGTGATTGAATGGAGGGATGATTGATTGGCGAGGGTCATTAATTGGTGTGGGTGATTGAATGGAGGGATGATTGATTGGCGAGGGTCATTAATTGGTGTGGGTGATTGAATGGAGGGATGATTGATTGGCGAGGGTCATTAATTGGTGTGGGTGATTGAATGGAGGGATGATTGATTGGCGAGGGTCATTAATTGGTGTGGGTGATTGTTTGGCGTGGGTGATTGATTAGTGGACCAACTGATTCAGTGAGTGAGTGACTGGCTGGCTGGCTAGTTTGTTGGTTGGTTGGTTGGCTGGTGGATTGATGGGCTAATTCACTGAACATGGCTGATCGATTTTTGACTTCTTTTTTTTCTTTTTTTTTCCCAAAGTGTTTGACTCGCTTTCTATCAGTCAGTCATGCTTTGTGTCGGTAGCGTTGCCGGCTGTCAAATCAAAGCTTCCCCCCCCCCCCACACACACACACACCTCACCCCTCCCCTAATCAATACCTTCCATTGAACGGACCTTTTCACACACACACACACACACACACATACGCGCGCGCGCACACACACACACACACACACACCTACGCGCGCGCGCACTCACACACACACACACACACACACACACACACACACACAAACCTCCTTTTTTTTGCGACGCGAAAGCACATACGCATGTTCACATTCACAAAGCCAGCCTTTCCCCTACACCACCACCACCACCAGCACAACCACTGCTGTTGCACCCTGTCCCTTTCCCCTTTCCTTCCCCCTCCACCCTCCACCCCCACCCCCACCCCTCTCTCTCTCTCTCTCTCTCTCTCTCTCTCTCTTTTACAGAAGACATTAGAGGGGCGCGGAGATTATGTTGCATGGTGGAGACACTCACAATGCACAACACCGTCGACAGCTCACGCAAAGATTGAGCGTGAAAAGATACGCTTCCTATCCCCTTCCCCCCCCCCCCCCCTCCCCCAACCCACCGACCCTTCCCCCCCACACCCCCCCCCCACCCACACACACACACTCCTCCCCTCCCCACTCCCCCTCACGGTATTCAATTGACTGTGTCCTCTCCTCCCTCT